>NW_024404413.1:300000-537500 GCF_905171775.1 Rana temporaria | reverse complement strand
AGGAATCACGATCTGTTGGAAACACAGATAGAAACACAATTATCCCCTTGATCGCCCCCTAGTGCTAACCCCTTCAATCCCCCCCCCCCCCCCCCCCCGGTTCGGTTCGTGCACCAGAACATGCGAATAGGTAAAAAATTTGTTCGGAGACGCGAACACCGTTAAAGTCTATGGGACACGAACGTGGAAAATCAAAAGTGATAATTTTAAAGGCTAATATGCAAGTTATTGTCATAAAAAGTGTTTGGGGACCCGGGTCCTGTCCCAGGGGACATGTATCAATGCAACAAAAAAGTTTTAAAAACTGAATTTTTTTTGGGGGGGCAGTGATTTTAATAATACTTAAGGTGAAAGAAAAAATTAAATATTCCTTTAAATTTCATACCAGGGGGGTGTTTATAGTATGCCTGCAAAGTGGTGCATGTTTCCCGTGTTTAGAACAGTCCCTGCACAAAATGTAATTTCTAAAGAGAAAAAAAAGTAATTTAAAACTCCAAAAATTGTCGGCTCCCGGCAATACAGATCAAAATCATTGAAAAAACCGCCAGGGGTTTCCGGAACCAAAAAAAAAAACGTGGGGGTCCCCCCCCAAATTCCATATCAGGCCCTTCAGGTCTGGTATGGATATTAAGGAGAACCACAGAACCCCAAAAAAAAGCATGGGGGTCCCCCCCCAAATTCCATATCAGGCCCTTCAGGTCTGGTATGGATATTGAGGGTAACCCTGCACCAAATTAAAAAAAAATGTGCCCCCCCCCCCCAAAAAAAATCCATACCAGACCCTTATCTGAGCACGCAACCTGGCAGGCCGCAGGAAAAGAGCCGTACCAGGCCACATGCCCTCAACATGGGGAGGATGTCCCCATGTTGATGGGGACAAGGGCCTGATCCCCACAACCCTTGTCTGGTGGTTGTGGGGGGGTCTGCGGGCGGGGGGGCGCTTATCGAAATTTGGAAGTCCCCGTTAACAAAGGGGACCCCCAGATTCCGGCCCCCCCCCCTATGGGAATTGGTAACGGGCTACGTTCTACCTCTACCATTTCACAAAGAAAGTATAACAAATTGTAAAATAACACACAGACGCAGTTGGGATAAGTCCTTTAATAAAAATAAATAAAAAAACAGTCTGTCCAGCGTCGTTCTCTATGTCCCACGGTGACCCGATGTCCGGCAATGCTGCTGTCTCCACTTCACACGAAACCCCCATGATGTACGAGGGGGCGGGGTCACCCGTCACATCATAGGGTAAGCCCCGGCTTTCCCCGGCACGCGGGGAATACTCAATTACGTCGGCGGGTGACCCCCACCCTGTGACGTCACGGGGGTTTCGCGTGGAGTGGAGACTGCAGCAGTCCATTTTTTTTTTTTTTTGGTGCAGGGTTCCCCTTAAAATCCATACCAGACCTGAAGGGTCTGGTGTGGATTTTCGGGGGGGCCCCCACGCCATTTTGTTTTTTAAATTTGGTGCATTATTAAATTCACTGCTCCCGAAAAAACTGGAGTTTTAAAACATTTTTTGCATTGATACATGTCCCCTGGGGCAGGACCCGGGTCCCCAAACACTCCCCTGGGGCAGGACCCGGGTCCCCAAACACTCCCCTGGGGCAGGACCCGGATCCCCAAACACTCCCCTGGGGCAGGACCCGGGTCCCCAAACACTCCCCTGGGGCAGGACCCGGGTCCCCAAACACTCCCCTGGGGCAGGACCCGGGTCCCCAAACACTCCCCTGGGGCAGGACCCGGATCCCCAAACACTCCCCTGGGACAGGACCCGGGTCCCCAAACACTCCCCTGGGACAGGACCCGGGTCCCCAAACACTCCCCTGGGACAGGACCCGGGTCCCCAAACACTCCCCTGGGACAGGACCCGGGTCCCCAAACACTCCCCTGGGACAGGACCCGGGTCCCCAAACACTCCCCTGGGACAGGACCCGGGTCCCCAAACACTTCCCTGGGACAGGACCCGGGTCCCCAAACACTTCCCTGGGACAGGACCCGGGTCCCCAAACACTCCCCTGGGACAGGACCCGGGTCCCCAAACACTCCCCTGGGACAGGACCCGGATCCCCAAACACTCCCCTGGGGCAGGACCCGGGTCCCCAAACACTCCCCTGGGGCAGGATCCGGGTCCCCAAACACTCCCCTGGGACAGGACCCGGATCCCCAAACACTCCCCTGGGGCAGGACCCGGGTCCCCAAACACTCCCCTGGGGCAGGATCCGGGTCCCCGTTTTTCTCGTTTTCTCTCACATCAGCCTGTAGAAAGTTGTCAGTTGTCAGCGGCGACGGCGGGTTAAATGAGGTCCCGTGTTATAAGCACACACCTAGATGCATAGAGCGCTGCGCTGTTGTGTACAAATTGCTGCTGGTGGTACCGGAGCTGTGTGACGAGGGGGGCGCCTACTACGCCTGTCAGAGTAACTTGTTCTTTTCATCTGTTCTAGAACTCGGCGAAATCTTCTTCTGAGGACGGGCAGAAAGGTGAGAGATCGTCTTTGTTTTATGGGGATAATTCTATGGGGGTGGTTCAGAAAGTCGTCTGAGGCCCGAGGCGGTCATAAGGTCCTAATGTCATGCTGTGTACAGCTGGAGAGCTTCTGTACCCTGCATCACGCACCCTGTGCCCTGCACCTTATCACCAGCACCCTGTGCCCTGCACCTTACCACCAGCACACTGTGCCCTGCACCTTACCACCAGCACACTGTGCCCTGCACCTTACCACCGGCACACTGTGCCCTGCACCTTACCACCGGCACCCTGTGCCCTGCACCTTACCACCGGCACCCTGTGCCCTGCACCTTACCACCGGCACCCTGTGCCCTGCACCTTACCACCGGCACCCTGTGCCCTGCACCTTACCACCGGCCCCCTGTGCCCTGCACCTTGCCACCAGCCCCCTGTGCCCTGCACCTTGCCACCAGCGCCCTGCACCTTGCCACCAGCGCCCTGCACCTTGCCACCAGCGCCCTGCACCTTGCCACCAGCGCCCTGCACCTTGCCACCAGCGCCCTGCACCTTGCCACCAGCGCCCTGCACCTTACCACCAGCGCCCTGCACCTTGCCACCAGCGCCCTGCACCTTGCCACCAGCGCCCTGCACCTTGCCACCAGCGCCCTGCACCTTGCCACCAGCGCCCTGCACCTTACCACCAGCGCCCTGCACCTTACCACCAGCGCCCTGCACCTTGCCACCAGCACCCTGTGCCCTGCACCTTGCCACCAGTACCCTGCACCTTACCACCGGCACCCTGTGCCCTGCACCTTACCACCAGCACCCTGTGCCCTGCACCTTACCACCAGCACCCTGTGCCCTGCACCTTACCACCAGTACCCTGCACCTTACCACCAGCACCCTGTACCATGCACCCTGCATCCTAAACCCTGTACCCTGCACATTACCACCAGCACTTTGTACCCTGCACCTTACCACCAGCACCCTGCATCCTAAACCCTGTACCCTACACCTTACCAAAAGCACCCTGTACCTTAAACCCTGTACCCTGCCCCTTGCCACCAGCACCCTATGCTCTATACCATGCACCCTGCATCCTAAACCCTGTAACCTGCACCTTGCCACAGCACCCTGTACCATGCACCCTGCACCTTAAATCCTGTACGTTGCCACAGTGCCCTGTACCCTGTACCATGCATCCTAAACCCTGTACCCTGCACCTTACCACCAGCACCCTGCACCTTAAACCCTTCCCGCCGAGCGTATGCATATATGCGTCCTCGGCTTTTGGGGGTTATACCGGGATGATGCCCTCAGCTGCATTATCGTTTTTTAGAGCGGGCAATCAGCTTTCCAGGGATAACAACCGATGGGTCTAAAAACCCCATCGGTTGTTATTTTGAGGGGACGGCAAATTTACACTGTTATACAAGCTGCACACTCACTACACAACATTGTAGATACAAAGTGTCATTTCTTCAGTGTTGTCACATGAAAAGATACAAGAAATGTGACTGAGGGGTGTACTTACTTTTGCGAGATACTGTAAGCCCTGCTGTCTAAGTCTATGGAGCACATGGGGGTCGGGAGTGCGTAGACCACTCTTCTCCCCATTGCCAGCGGCTGGCTATGGTGGATGTAAACAGAAGAGGAGGAGCTAAGATTTCCGCCGGGGACCCAGGAAGAGGAGGATCAGGGGCCACTCTATGCAAGTAAGTATTGCATGTTTGTTATTTTAATTTAATTTTGCCTTTTTAGTAACACTTTAACATCTGTCCGTTCACTTTCACTAAACATCAGGAATTCCATACAGCGACTCTTCTGTCTCCCCCAGATGTCGCAGTAAAAAGGCGCTTCAAGCGCGAAGGTCAAGGCAGCACGCTGGGCACCCTGGAGAGGGGCAAGGCTCTGGGCAAGCGGGCCAGGCTGCTGTTGCGGCAGCGGGCGCAGAAAACGGAGCGCAGCCATTCCTGCGCGGAGTGCGGCAAGAGCTTCCTGAATAAGAGGACGCTGCGCACCCACCAGCGGGTGCACACGGACGAGCGCTCCTACATCTGTAACGTGTGCGGGAAGAGCTTCCGGAGGCACACCTCGCTGCTCATCCACGAGCGCATTCACACCGGGGAACGGCCGTACCAGTGCGCCCAGTGCGGGAAGAGCTTCGTACAGCGCCAGCACCTCACCACCCACCTGAAGACCCACACCGGGGAGAAGCCTTTTCAGTGTGCGCAGTGCGGGAAGGGATTCCGCTGGCGTTCCGAGTTACTGAAACATCAAAAGGTGCATGAAGAGGTGAGTTCCCGCCCCTGACCCCGCCCACCCCTGTTCTGTCTGATAGCCGCGCAGTGTGTGAAAGATTAGATCAATCTAAATGTGTATAGTGAACCATTTAAAACACATTGGGGTAGATTCAGAGAGCAATTACACCTGCGTATCCATAGATACGCCGCGTAATTGCTAAGTTGCGCCGGCGTATCTTCTTTCTGTATTCAGAAAGCTAGATACGCCGACATTAGCCTAAGATACGACTGGCATAAGTCTCTTCCGCCGTCGTAGCTTAGGGTGCATTCTGACGCTGGCCGCTAGGTGGCGCTCCCATAGTTGTCAGCGTAGAGTATGCAAATTACATACTTACGCCGATTCACGAACGTACGTGCGCCCGGCGGTAGTTTTTTACGTCGTTTGCGTAAGTCGTTTTCGTCGTAACGTTGCTCCTGCTATTAGGAGGCGCAGCCAATGTTAAGTATGGACGTCGTCCCCGCGTCGCGATTTGAAAATTTTACGTTGTTTGCGTAAGTCGTCCGTGAATGGCGCTGGACGCCATTTACGTTCACGTCGAAACCAAAGACGTCCTTGCGACGTCATTTACCGCAATGCATGTCGGGAAATTTTAGGGACGGCGCATGCGCAGTACGTTCGGTGCGGGAACGCGCCTAATTTAAATGATCCACGCCCCCTACCGGATCATTTGAATTACGCGCGCTTACGCCGGCCCCTTTTACGCTACGCCGCCGCAAATTACGGAGCAAGTGCTTTCTGAATACAGCACTTGCTCCTGTAAGTTGCGGAGGCGTAGCGTAAATACACTACGCTGCGCCGCCGTAACTTTAGGCGGAGATACCTGAATCTACCCCACTGGCCCGGATACGGTTGTAGGCCGTGAGCCGTCGTATCTT
This sequence comes from Rana temporaria, assembly GCF_905171775.1. Taxonomy (NCBI): domain Eukaryota; kingdom Metazoa; phylum Chordata; class Amphibia; order Anura; family Ranidae; genus Rana; species Rana temporaria. Next base: position 531,872 of record NW_024404413.1, on the reverse strand, counting down.
AGGGAGTAAATTTGGCGTGATTCTGAGCATGCGCGCGCGTATCTTTGAGCGGGCGTAGCGCATCGCATATGCGCTACGCCGACGTAACGTAGAGAGGCAAGAACAGTATTCACAAAGCACTCGCTCCCAACGTTGCGCCGGCGTAACGTAAATTGTCCGGCGTAAGCCCGCCTAATTCAAAGCAGGAAGGAAGTGGGCGTGATCCATTAAAATGAAGCTGTGACCCCATGCAAATGAAGGACCGAACAAACGGCGCATGCTCAGAATCGCGTCGAATTTACTCCCTAAGATACGACAGGTCAATGCCGACGACGTGAACGTAACCTACGCCCAGCCCCATTCACGTACGACTTACGTAAACGACGTAAAATACGACGGCTGTTCCCTGGTCCATATCCTAACATGACTTACACCTGCTTTTTGTGGAATAACTTTACGCCAGATGTACGCCTTACGTAAACGGCGTAGATTACAGCGACGGGCGTAAGTACGTTCGTGAATCGGCGTATCTCGCTCGTTTACATATTCGACTCGTAAATCCATGGAAGCGCCCCTTGCGGCCAGCGTAAATATGCGCCCAAGATACGACGGCGTAAGGAGACTTACGTCGGTCGTAGCAAGTTCAAATTCAGGCGTATCTTGTACTGTGAATTAGGCGCAGAGATACGACGGCGCATCCTAGAACTCAACAGATACGTCGGCGTAAGTTCTCTCTAAATCTGGCCCATAAAGTCCATCATAAAATAATATAATCCATAGCGTGCCCATTAGTGCCTCCTCATCAGTGCTGTCAGTGCCAGCCTCATTAGTGCCGGCCTCATCAGTTCCCATTAGTGCCTCCTCGTTGGTGCCCGCCTCATTAGTGCCCGCCTCATCAGTTCCCATTAGTGCCTCCTCGTTGGTGCCCGCCTCATTAGTGCCCGCCTCATCAGTTCCCATTAGTGCCTCCTCGTTGGTGCCCGCCTCATTAGTGCCCGCCTCATCAGTTCCCATTAGTGCCTCCTCATCAGTGCCGTCAGTGCCTGCCTCGTTGGTGCCGCCTCATCAGTGCTCATTAGTGCCATCTCAGTGCCCATCAGTGAAGGACAAAAAAAAATGTATAAAGGAATTGAAGGCAAAGAAAATGAAAAATTCAAAAATGTCGGTCTTTTTTTTATTTTTATTTTGTTTAGCAAAAAATAGAAACCCCCAGAGATGATCAAATACCACCAAAAGAAATCTCTACTTGTGGGTGAAAAATTATAAAAAAATGTCCTATGAATACCGTGTCACATGACCGCGCAATTGTCATTCAAACTGAAAGCTGAGGATTGTCCTGGGGGGGGGGGGAGTGCTCGGTATTGGAGGGGTTAAGAGAAGGTCCGTTACGGCAACCAAAGTATTTTTCTTGTATGTCCTGTATAGTCGGTGTGCAAATCCACAGGAATGACGCTGATAATGAGTTCTCTCTCCCCTCCCCCTCCAGTCTCTGCTCTCCAAGACGGATGTCGGCTGTAAGATGGAGAAGGAGAATTTCTTTGGTGAGTTTTCTTGTTCTGTCATCTGATTGTCAGAGGGAGTTCCTGTCTGTGCCCCCTCCCCCTCTGTGCACTTTTATAGGGGTGGGGGAGGGGGGGGAGAATTATCCCGAGGCCCAAAACAAGCATGTCTGCCAATAATAAGCATTCGAAATGCTGTGGGCGGAGCCGACGCTGAAACTTCCTTTTTTATGTACAAATTCTGAATTTTCTATTATGTATCCCTTTTTATATCAATCATTCCCCCCCCTCCTTATACTTACCTGAGCCCCATCTAGATCCAGCGCTACATTATCTAGTGAAGTGACTGGCCTCAGGTGATACACATAAACAAATTTCCCCTACATAAGTTGAACCTGTTTATTCACACCTTCTTTCCCCTACAGCCGTTCAAAGTGCAGCATTTACACAGAACCTTTCAGCTTTGCAGGGGGGGCGGAGAGCTGCAGCTACATCAGTGAGGAGAGTTCTGAGAGCTGATTGGAGGGGAATGGACAGGTCCCTCCCCCTCTGCACGGCACGGGTCCCTCCCCCCTTTGCACGGCACGGGTCCCTCCCCCCTTTGCACGGGTCCCTCCCCCCTTTGCACGGGTCCCTCCCCCCTTTGCACGGGTCCCCCCCCCCCCCCCTCTGCACAGGTCCCTCCCCCCTCGGCACAGGCACGGGTCCCCCTTCCTCCCCCCTCGGCACAGGCACGGGTCCCCCTTCCTCCCCCCTCGGCACAGCCACGGGTCCCCCTTCCTCCCCCCTCGGCACAGCCACGGGTCCTTTTCTATTGAGGGTCACCCGTTTCCACCCCTCTTTGTGTCTAATATGCTCCTGGTACTGCTTTTGACTTTGGCAAATTAGGAATAAGGTGGGGGGGGGGGGGGGGGGTCATAGGATTGTATTGTTTGTGATTGGTCTAAATCAGGGGTCTTCAAACTACGCCCCTCCAGTTGTTCAGGAACTACAATTCCCATCATGCCCAGTCATGTCTGTGAATGTCAGTGTGTTACAACGCCTCATGGTATGTGTAGTTCTACAACAGCTGGAGGGCCGTAGTTTGAAGATCCCTGGATTCTCCTGTAGGGGGCGGTATAACCCAACGATTTCTGAATTCCCATGTCTTTCTATGAACGCCAAGGCATACAATTTTACAGTATATGGTCTCATTGCTGACTAATGGAGCGATGTTTGTGACGCCGTTTTTATTTTGTGTCCGCAGAGGACGATTGGAAAGCCATCAATGGTGGTCAGAGCGCACACCGGGAAGCCAACGGGGTTGGGAACGCCACGGATAAGAACCCGAGTGGCGACCCCGAGAGCTCCTTCCCGTGTACTCAGTGTGAGAAGACCTTCCTTCACAGTCAGGACCTGGTGAGACATCAGCGCAGCCACCTCGGGGAGCGACCCTACGTGTGCAACCAGTGCGGGAAGTGCTTCCGCCGCAACACCTCCCTGCTCATCCACGAGCGCATTCACACCGGGGAACGGCCGTACCAGTGCGCCCAGTGCGGGAAGAGCTTCGTACAGCGCCAGCACCTCACCACCCACCTGAAGACCCACACCGGGGAGAAACCCTTCCCGTGTACGCTCTGCGGGAAGAGCTATCGCTGGAGGTCCGAGCTGCTCAAACACCAGAGAGTGCACAGTGCTGGAGAGGTAAAGGGCGGGTCTAAACTCTATGGTTACTGTGCATGTGACGAGCTGTGTAATGCCCCCCTTCCCCCTCCACACCAACCCATAGCACCCACTACTTACTCCTTTCAGGGCTTTTCCTAAAAGTGACCCCATCATCAAACATTTTGTATTAAAGGAGAAGTTCATCTTTAACCACTTCCGTACCTGCCCATTGTCACACAGAGGGGATCTCCCATCCCGGGTGGACGTCCTATGACATCCTGGGCTTTGTGAGGGGATCTCCCATCCTGGGTGGACGTCATATGAGGCTTTGTGAGGGGATAGGAGGAAGACATGGCAGCACGGAGGGGACACGGGAGCAGGGAGGGGGACACGGCAGCGCAGAGGGGGGACACGGAGGGAGCAGGCAGCGCGGAGGGGGGACATGCAGGGAGACGGCAGCACGAAGGGAGACACGGAGATAGACGGCAGCACGGAGGGAGACACAGAGATAGACGGCAGCACGAAGGGAGACACGGCAGCACGGAGGGGGACACGGAGGAAGACACGGCAGCACGGAGGGGGGGACACGGCAGCACGGAGGGGGGGACACGGCATCACGGAGGGGGGGACACGGAGAGAGACGGCAGCACGGAGGGGGACACGGAGGAAGACACGGCAGCACGGGGGAAGACACGGTAGCACAGAGGGGGACATGGAGGAAGACACGGTAGCACAGAGGGGGACACACGGAGGAAGACACGGTAGCACAGAGGGGGACACGGAGGGGGGGATACGGCAGCATGGAGGGGGGATACGGCAGCACGGAGGGGGGACACGGCAGCACGGAGGGAGACGGCAGCGCGGAGTGGGGACACGGAGGGAGACGGCAGCGCGGAGTGGGGACAGGGTGGGAGACGGCAGCGCGGAGTGGGGACAGGGTGGGAGACGGCAGCGCGGAGTGGGGACAGGGTGGGAGACGGCAGCGCGAAGGGGAAGACGGAAGCACGGAGGGAGACTGCAGCAGAATGGAGGGGGGCTGGGGGAGGATACGAGGACAGTCGGCGTTGATCGGTGCTTGTAACTCGCCCATCGCACCGATCACCCTGACTGTCCAGGTATCGGGTGAAGCATCGGAGCATTTGCCCGGGTACAAGTACTCGGGCGAATGCTCGGTATCGGGACAACCCTAATCTTTTTATTGAAAGTACTGGAAGTGGTCGCACTGTTGTGAATTTGGGAGAGCGGGGGTGGGGTGGGGGGGGATGCATGTCCCAATATAGTGACCTTATTGTTGCAGCAGTTGTCATTCTGTGCCCTGTCACCATGAATTTCCATCTCTATTTTAGGCGCCGGTGTCGTTTGATGACGTGGCGGTCTGTTTCTCAGACGAGTGGAAGGATCTGGAGGAATGGCAGAAGGAGCTGTACCGGAATATGCTGAAGGACAGCGCCGACTCCCTCATATCACTGGGTAAGGCCCCTTTTCACACTTTTGTCTTGCGACTCGCATGAATGTGTGGAGTTCTGTCATCTAATGGTATGGAGCCGAGTGGGGGTTTCATCATTCCCTCACTCGACTTCATGCCTTGGAGGGGAAAGGACCCGATTGTCTCCACCACTATCCACGGCTCCTGTAAGCGGTGGAGATGATCGTGGGGGGGGGCACCTCTCCTGCCGCCGATTAAAAGTTATCGTGCCGCGAATCCGCCTGCCGTTTTTAAAATAAATAAATACCGGGGTTATGGCATCTAACAACAAAGTACCGACGTATAAGGACGGCGGGCGGTCTGGAAGTGGTTAATCCCTGGGCTGCCCAAATGCTGACATGTATGCAGTGGCGTCACCAGGGTTGGTGTCACCTGGTGCGGAAAAAATTGGTGTCACCCCCCCCCCCTGTCCACCAACTATAGCCCCCCCTCAGTACAGACCCACCACCACCTACTACAGTCCCCCCTCAGTACAGACCCACCACCACCTACTACAGACCCCCCTCAGTACAGACCCACCACCACCTACTATAGTCCCCCCTCAGTACAGACCCACCACCACCTACTACAGTCCCCCCTCAGTACAGACCCACCACCACCTACTACAGTCCCCCCTCAGTACAGACCCACCACCACCTACTACAGTCCCCCCTCAGTACAGACCCACCACCACCTACTACAGTCCCCCCTCAGTACAGACCCACCACCACCTACTACAGACCCCCCTCAGTACAGACCCACCACCACCTACTACAGACCCCCCTCAGTACAGACCCACCACCACCTACTACAGTCCCCCCTCAGTACAGACCCACCACCACCAACTACAGACCCCCCTCAGTACAGACCCACCACCACCTACTACAGACCCCCCTCAGTACAGACCCACCACCACCTACTACAGTCCCCCCTCAGTACAGACCCACCACCACCTACTACAGACCCCCCTCAGTACAGACCCACCACCACCTACTACAGACCCCCCTCAGTACAGACCCACCACCACCTACTACAGACCCCCCTCAGTACAGACCCACCACCACCTACTACAGTCCCCCCTCAGTACAGACCCACCACCACCTACTACAGACCCCCCTCAGTACAGACCCACCACCACCTACTATAGTCCCCCCTCTGTACAGACCCACCACCACCTACTATAGTCCCCCCTCAGTACAGACCCACCACCACCTACTACAGTCCCCCCTCAGTACAGACCCACCACCACCTACTACAGTCCCCCCTCAGTACAGACCCACCACCACCTACTACAGACCCCCCTCAGTACAGACCCACCACCACCAACTATAGTCCCCCTTCAGTACAGACCCACCACCACCTACTATAGTCCCCCCTCAGTACAGACCCACCACCACCAACTATATTCCCCCCTCAGTACAGACCCACCACCACCAACTATAGTCCCCCCTCAGTACAGACCCACCACCACCTACTATAGCCCCCCCTCAGTACAGACCCACCACCACCTACTATAGTCCCCCCTCAGTACAGACCCACCACCACCTACTACAGTCCCCCCTCAGTACAGACCCACCACCACCTACTACAGACCCCCCTCAGTACAGACCCACCACCACCTACTATAGTCCCCCCTCAGTACAGACCCACCACCACCTACTACAGTCCCCCCTCAGTACAGACCCACCACCACCTACTACAGACCCCCCTCAGTACAGACCCACCACCACCTACTATAGTCCCCCCTCAGTACAGACCCACCACCACCAACTACAGACCCCCCTCAGTACAGACCCACCACCACCTACTACAGACCCCCCTCAGTACAGACCCACCACCACCTACTACAGACCCCCCTCAGTACAGACCCACCACCACCTACTACAGTCCCCCCTCAGTACAGACCCACCACCACCTACTACAGACCCCCCTCAGTACAGACCCACCACCACCTACTATAGTCCCCCCTCAGTACAGACTCACCACCACCTACTACAGTCCCCCCTCAGTACAGACCCACCACCACCTACTACAGACCCTCCTCAGTACAGACCCACCACCACCTACTACAGTCCCCCCTCAGTACAGACCCACCACCACCTACTACAGTCCCCCCTCAGTACAGACCCACCACCACCTACTACAGTCCCCCCTCAGTACAGACCCACCACCACCTACTACAGTCCCCCCTCAGTACAGACCCACCACCACCTACTACAGACCCCCCTCAGTACAGACCCACCACCACCTACTACAGACCCCCCTCAGTACAGACCCACCACCACCTACTACAGTCCCCCCTCAGTACAGACCCACCACCACCAACTACAGACCCCCCTCAGTACAGACCCACCACCACCTACTACAGACCCCCCTCAGTACAGACCCACCACCACCTACTACAGTCCCCCCTCAGTACAGACCCACCACCACCTACTACAGACCCCCCTCAGTACAGACCCACCACCACCTACTACAGACCCCCCTCAGTACAGACCCACCACCACCTACTACAGACCCCCCTCAGTACAGACCCACCACCACCTACTACAGTCCCCCCTCAGTACAGACCCACCACCACCTACTACAGACCCCCCTCAGTACAGACCCACCACCACCTACTACAGTCCCCCCTCAGTACAGACCCACCACCACCTACTATAGTCCCCCCTCAGTACAGACCCACCACCACCTACTACAGTCCCCCCTCAGTACAGACCCACCACCACCTACTACAGTCCCCCCTCAGTACAGACCCACCACCACCTACTACAGACCCCCCTCAGTACAGACCCACCACCACCAACTATAGTCCCCCTTCAGTACAGACCCACCACCACCTACTATAGTCCCCCCTCAGTACAGACCCACCACCACCTACTACAGACCCCCCTCAGTACAGACCCACCACCACCAACTATATTCCCCCCTCAGTACAGACCCACCACCACCAACTATAGTCCCCCCTCAGTACAGACCCACCACCACCAACTATAGTCCCCCCCCTCAGTACAGACCCACCACCACCAACTATATTCCCCCCTCAGTACAGACCCACCACCACCAACTATAGTCCCCCCTCAGTACAGACCCACCACCACCAACTATATTCCCCCCTCAGTACAGACCCACCACCACCAACTATATTCCCCCCTCAGTACAGACCCACCACCACCAACTATAGTCCCCCCTCAGTACAGACCCTCCACCACCAACTATATTCCCCCCTCAGTACAGACCCACCACCACCAACTATAGTCCCCCCCTCAGTACAGACCCACCACCACCTACTACAGTCCCCCCTCAGTACAGACCCACCACCACCTACTACAGACCCCCCTCAGTACAGACCCACCACCACCTACTATAGTCCCCCCTCAGTACAGACCCACCACCACCTACTACAGACCCCCCTCAGTACAGACCCACCACCACCTACTACAGACCCCCCTCAGTACAGACCCACCACCACCTACTATAGTCCCCCCTCAGTACAGACCCTCCACCACCTACTACAGACCCCCCTCAGTACAGACCCACCACCACCTACTATAGTCCCCCCTCAGTACAGACCCACCACCACCAACTACAGACCCCCCTCAGTACAGACCCACCACCACCTACTATAGTCCCCCCTCAGTACAGACCCACCACCACCAACTATAGTCCCCCCTCAGTACAGACCCACCACCACCAACTATAGTCCCCTCCTCAGTACAGACCCACCACCACCAACTATAGTCCCCCCTCAGTACAGACCCACCACCACCTACTATAGTCCCCCCTCAGTACAGACCCACCACCACCTACTATAGTCCCCCCTCAGTACAGACCCACCACCACCTACTACAGACCCCCCTCAGTACAGACCCACCACCACCTACTATAGTCCCCCCTCAGTACAGACCCACCACCACCTACTATAGTCCCCCCTCAGTACAGACCCACCACCACCTACTATAGTCCCCCCTCAGTACAGACCCACCACCACCTACTACAGACCCCCCTCAGTACAGACCCACCACCACCAACTATAGTCCCCCTCTCAGTACAGACCCTCCACCACCAACTATATTCCCCCCTCAGTACAGACCCACCACCACCAACTATAGTCCCCCCTCAGTACAGACCCACCACCACCAACTATAGTCCCCCCCCTCAGTACAGACCCACCACCACCAACTATAGTCCCCCCTCAGTACAGACCCACCACCACCAACTACAGACCCCCCTCAGTACAGACCCACCACCACCAACTATAGTCCCCCCTCAGTACAGACCCACCACCACCTACTACAGACCCCCCTCAGTACAGACCCACCACCACCTACTAAAGTCCCCCCTCAGTACAGACCCACCACCACCAACTACAGACCCCCCTCAGTACAGACCCACCACCACCAACTACAGACCCCCCTCAGTACAGACCCACCACCACCAACTACAGACCCCCCTCAGTACAGACCCACCACCACCAACTATAGTCCCCCCTCAGTACAGACCCACCACCACCAACTATAGTCCCCCCTCAGTACAGACCCACCACCACCAACTATAGTCCCCCCTCAGTACAGACCCACCACCACCTACTATAGTCCCCCCTCAGTACAGACCCACCACCACCAACTATAGTCCCCCCTCAGTACAGACCCACCACCACCTACTATAGTCCCCCCCTCAGTACAGACCCACCACCACCTACTATAGTCCCCCCTCAGTACAGACCCACCACCACCAACTACAGACCCCCCTCCTGCAGTATAGATCCCCATCACTAAGTATAGACCACCCCCTGTTAGTATAGACCACCCCCTGTTAGTATAGACCACCCCCCGTCAGTATAGACCACCCCCCGTCAGTATAGACCACCCCCCGTCAGTATAGACCACCCCCCGTCAGTATAGACCACCCCCCGTCAGTATAGACCACCCCCGTCAGTATAGACCACCCTCCGTCAGTATAGACCACCCTCACTAAGCACTGACCCCCTCCCTCAGTACAGACACGCCCATCAGTGTAGAATCCCCCCTCTTAGTGCAGACACCCCCCATGAGTATAGACACCCCTTTAGTTCAGACCCCCATCAGTATAGACATTCCCCCCTTAGTTCAGACCCCCATCAGTATAGACACCCCCCTTAGTTCAGACCCGTCCATTGGTATAGACCACCCCCCTTAGTACAGACCACCATCGGTATAGACCACCCCCCCTTAGTTCAGACCCCCATCGGTATAGACACCCCCCTTAGTACAGACCCCCTCCATCAGTATAGACACCCCCCTTAGTACAGACCCCCCTCAGTACAGATCCCCCCCATCAGTATAGACACCTCCTGTAGTACAGATCCCCCCCATTAGTACAGACCCCCATCAGTATAGATACCCTCTTTAGTTAAGACCCCCCATCAGTATATACACCCCCTTAGTACAGATCCCCCCCATCAGTATAGACACCCCTATTGGTACAGAATCCCCCCTTAGTACAGACCCCCGCAAAATAGACACCCCACATCAACATAGGCACCCCGTCCCCACACATGTCCATCTAGAGTGTAAATACCGTACAGACCTCAGAAAACAGCGCGGACGTGTACACACAGCGGTGTGTGTCCCTCAGGCTCCTCCTCCTCACTGGATGTAAACAGAGAGGAGGCGGCGGCCGCTTCAGTCCGCTCCGTTGACATAGCGCGGTGCAGGTTAATGTAGGGCTGTGGCGGTGTTAGCTGCAGCTGCCGCTATCCACGGATGTCACCCCTCTGGCGGGTGTCACCCGGGTGCTGCGCGCACCCACCTAGCAACGCCTCTGCATGTATGACTGTAGGTGGGTCTGGATTTAAAGCTCTGAAAGCTCTGAGTATCTATCTGATTCTGTTTCTTCTCTTTACCCAGCAGGTGAAGTGTGGATTAATAAGAACGGGAAGGAAATGGCTCCAGAGAGGCCCCCCGGAGAGCTGGCGCTTTCCACGGACTCTAAGGATCACATTCCTCTTGGCGGCGAGTTGAATCATGCCGGTGTTCCGCTAGAATCCAGAGACTTCCCCGGGCAGAGTGTTCTGGGGGCGGAGCCTCACACTTCCACCGACCCTCTCCGCGGCTTCCGGCACAGCCTGCCCTTCTTGGACCACCGCAGAGCCCCTCGGGAGAAGCTCTTCTCCTGTAACGAGTGCGAGAAGCGATTCGCACGAAGCTCAGACTTGCTGAAACATCAACGCAGCCACCAGGCCGGTGAGAAGCCTAACCTGTGCAACGAATGCGGCAAAGTCTTCCGTCGCCGAACGGCCTTAATCATCCACAAGCGCATTCATACGGGGGAGCGGCCTTACAAGTGCAAACAGTGCGGCAAATGCTTTGTTCAGCGGCAGCACCTCACCACCCACGTCAAGACGCACACGGGGGAGCGGCCTTACCCGTGCAACGAGTGCGGCAAGAGTTACCGCTGGAGGTCCGAGCTCCTCAAACACCAGAAGGTCCACGCTGATGTGCTGGGGCCGTCCGTGGTGTATACGCAAGGATGAGGTGTGACGTGCCGATATGAAGGGAGATGGACCATAGTGGGAGACGTCTGTGTATTGTGCTCACCCACGGCTACACTAGAGGAGGGCCCCAGACACTGCATGGGCACTTCAGTGGGAAGAACGGTCACCTCAGTCTGACCATTTCTGGTCAGGTCTGGTTTTTAATTGTTATTACTTGAGGGAACATAACGGGCAAGACAGCACATCGACCATCCCAGGAGATGGGAACACAAGGCTAAATGCACGGACTGTAGTACATTGAGTGTGATAATGGGCTATGGGTTGGGTTTGGCGTGAGGACAATCTCTATTACGTTTTCAGATGATTGGCTCTCTTGCCAAATCCTGACTATGTGCTGACTTTGTGTCATGGGCAGATAATATCTGTGTCTACGTTGTGATCCATGAGCCTGTGCTGGGGATGACGTGAGCAACACCCCAAGAAAGAAGCGATCGCTGCCCCTGGAGTGTACCCAGTGTGTGAGGAATACTCTGAGAAGGAAGCTCTCGCTGCCCCTGGATTGTACCCAGTGTGTGAGGAACACCTCAAGAAGGAAGCTCTCACTGCCCCTGGAGTGCACCCAGTGTGTGAGGAACACCCCAAGAAAGAAGCTCTCGCTGCCCCTGGAGTGTACCCAGTGTGTGAGGAACACCCCAAGAAGGAAGCTCTCGCTGCCCCTGGAGTGTACCTAGTGTGTGAGGAACACCCCAAGAAGGAAGCGCTCGCTGCCCCTCGAGTGTACCCAGTGTATGAGGAACACCCCAAGAAGGAAGCACTCGCTGCCCCTGGAGTGTACCCAGTGTGTGAGGAACACTCTGAGAAGGAAGCTCTCGCTGCCCCTGGAGTGTACCTAGTGTGTGAGCAACACCTCAAGAAGGAAGCACTCGCTGCCCCTGGAGTGTACCCAGTGTGTGAGCAACACCCCGAAAAGGAAACGCTCTCTGCCCCTGGAGTGTACCCAGTTTGTGAGCAACACCCCCGAGAAGAAAGCGCTCGCTGCCCCTGGAATGGACCCAATGTGTGAGCAACGCTCTAAGAAGTAAGCGCTCGCTGCCCCTGGAATGGACCCAATGTGTGAGCAACGCTCGAAGAAGGAAGCGCTCGCTCGCCCCTGGAATGGACCCACACTTCTCTGGCCTCTAATGTTGAGGTCGCATATCTGGCACATTTTATGCATTCGGACTGCTGCTCCCGACTTCTCCCTGGGTCTGCAATTTGGGCGTCTGATGGACCCTCCTGTTATCCTGCATTGGTGCTGTTACCCCCCCCCCCCCCCCCCTCCTTGAGCAAACCAGTGCTCTGGCTTGTGAATTGTCAGGACGTGTCCATCTGTCTATCGGGTGCAATAGGAGGTCACCACGGTGTGGTTCACAGATTCCCCCCCCCCCCCCCAATAGCCTGGTGTGCGTGTCTATCTCCATAGAGAGATTCGTGGTATGTGCATAGGGGGCGCTAGATCTCAAATTGCCGATGTCCAGTGCTAGTGTCTGTCTCCTTCATCAAGCTGGACTTCTTTGAGGTTGTCCCCATACATCCAGCCACCCCCAAATACAAGAAGGGGTTCTGGAATGAATGCAGATATGTAGAAAGGTGTGACATCAGTGGTAATTCACAGTTCACACACTGCCCCCCTTCATCTGGGCTTAAGTATGAAACTTCAACCTAGCCTGAGGGTCCTTGTGAATAAAACATCCAACCGCCACACACCAGCTTAGCCCGTGTCTGTAGTAGAAAACGGCTCCATCCAGTTCACATTGCCCCGCCCCCCCGCTCACTGACGCATTTCGTCTTCCATGATTAAGTCCTTTAGGTGGGGCAAAACACATGGGACGGACGTAGCCTGGATGAAGTCGGGCTGGAGCGCCTCCTTAATACAGACACTGGCTGAGTTGGATGGGGGTTTTTTTTCCACTGAGAATTGCAGACAATTTGGATGAGCGCTCTCTTCCGCCTGCACCCAAATAGGAGGTTTTTTTTTGTGTTTTAATAGTTGCTATTAAAAAAGACAGTACACAAGTTATTAGGACCCAGTTATTAGATCCAAATATAATTGCTTAAATGTTTTTGGGCACAGGAATTGTTGAAGTTTTATAATAATTCAAGCCCTGATGAAGGGGGAGTGTATGAACTCTTGATACGCGTTGACTCATTCTATTGATGATTCCATAAAGGATCACCATTGGTGGTGTGCCCTTACAGTATATCTATTTCCAGAGAGGCTGCAACCTGTAATCACCTATACTCACCCCCTGGGATAACTTTTGTATATAGTTTTTATTGCCTGTTTTATCATCTTTGTGTCATTAGACTGAAAGGTTTTTAATCGTGTCCATAAAGGTCAATCTAAAGCTGGGTTTCTTAACTAGGCTCCCTCCAGGGGTTCCTGGGGTTCCTCCAGAGGTTGCTAGGGGTTCCTCCAGAGGTTGCTAGGGGTTCTTCCAGAGGTTGCTAGGGGTTCTTCCAGAGGTTGGTAGGGGTTCCTCCAGAGGTTGGTAGGGGTTCCTCCAGAGGTTGGTAGGGGTTCCTCCAGAGGTTGGTAGGGGTTCCTCCAGAGGTTGCTAGGGGTTCCTCAAGCAATGAACAATTTATGCGTCTCAGAAGTTCCCACTGACACCATTCATCATTTTAGCTATCTGTAGGGGGGGGAAGGGTTGTCCATTAAGGTCAATCTAAAGCTGGGTTTCTCAACTAAGGTTCCTCTAGAGGTTTCTAGGGGTTCCTAGGGTTCCTCCAGAGCTTTGCTAGGGGTTCCTCCAGAGCTTTGCTAGGGGTTCCCCCAGAGCTTTGCTAGGGGTTCCTCCAGAGCTTTGCTAGGGGTTCCTCCAGAGGTTGCTAGGGGTTCCTCTAGAGCAGTGGTTCTCAACCTTCGAGTGCCGTGACCCCTTGATAAAATTTTCCAAGTTGTGGGGACCCCTAACAGTAACATTTTTGTAGCCTGGGTTGTCGGCACCCAAGGCAAGACAAGTAATTTGCACCCCTAACCCACGGATACTTGGCGCTCCCTCAGTCCCTTCCACTCGTACAGTATTAAAACCCCTTATGGTACTCACTGTGTCTCCGAAGCAGACACCTATGCCAAAATCAGGAGATAGGGTCTCCTCCAGCCCCTCCCACTTCACATTCCTCACCAGCCAGCTGACATCTAGTCTCTGCCCCCCATCCATGCCGTGAACTGATTTGGCGGCTGCAAAGAGGCTGAGTGGGCCACCGCAAGCTCCAGGGACAGCCCTGCTGGGTAGCCATGAAAAGGCTGGGAGAGCGGTGCGGGATTCAGGAACAGCCCAGGATTTGGTGACCCCTGGCAAATTGTCATTCGACCCCCAAGGGGGTCCCGACCCCCAGGTTGAGAACCACTGCTCTAGAGGTTGCTAGGGGTTCCTTAAGCAATGAACAATTTATGCCTCTCAGAAGTTCCCACTGACACCATTCATCATTTTAGCTATCTGTAGGGTGGGGGGGGGGGGGAGTTGTCCCTCAAGGTCAATCTAAAGCTGGGTTTCTTAACTAAGGTTCCTCTAGAGCAGTGTTTCTCAATTCCAGTCCTCAGGCCCCCCCAACAGGTCAGGTTTTCAGGATTTCCATTATTTTGCACAGGTGATTTGATCAGTTTCACTGCCTTAGTAATCACCACAGCCTTTTCATCTGAGGGAAATCCTGAAAACCTGACCTGTTGGGGGGGCCTGAGGACTGGAATTGAGAAACACTGCTCTAGAGGTTGCTAGGGGTTCCTCCAGAGGTTGCTAGGGGTTCCTCCAGAGGTTGCTAGGGGTTCCTCTAGAGGTTATTGGGGTTCCTCCAGAGGTTGCTAGGGGTTCTTAGGGTTCCTCCAGAGGTTGCTAGGGGTTCCTCTAGAGGTTGCTAGGGGTTTCTTAAAGCGGGGGTTCACCCTATGAACGGAATTTTTTTTTTTTTTTCTACTACCATAAAATCAGGCATTGTAGCGCGAGCTACAGTATGCCTGTCCCGATTTTTTTACCCCCGTACTCACCTTGTAATCGTTCATCGAAGATACCGGGGAATGGGCGTGCCTATGGAGACGGAGGATGATTGACGGCCGGCTCTGGCGCGTCACGCTTCTCCGGAATAGCCGAAATAGGCTTGGCTCTTCACGGCGCCTGCGCATAGCCTGTGCGCAGGCGCCGTGAAGAGCCGAGACCTACTCCGGCTGTCTTCGGGGAGAGTGACGTGCCAGGGCCGGCCGTCAATCATCCTCCCTCTCCATAGGCACGCCCATTCCCCGCGGGAGCCGAAATCTACGATGTCCGATTACAAGGTGAGTCCGGGGTTAAGAAAATCGGGACAGGCATACTGTAGCTCGCGCTACAATGCCTGTCTCGATGGTAAAATCATGTGGGTGAGGGTGAACTACCGCTTTAAGCATTGAACAATTTATGCCTCTCAGAAGTTCCCACTGACACCATTGATCTTTTTAGCCATCTGTAAGGTGAAGGGGTTAATGCTTTCCAATGACAGTAAGTGTAAGGAACATTCTTCCTACTGACCATCACACTAATGTATCATGAGTTGTAGGTATTGTACGTTTTTAGTAGGGTTTTCCTGAGTCCAGAAAGCCATTTCAAAGGTTCCTTTGTGTTGAAATGGTCGATGAAAGTCTGAGCTAAAGGAAATCCTGTCTCGCCTATGAGGAGGCTAAAGCCCTAAGGCTGGCAATTTGATTGGGCGATCAAACCTGCAATTGCAGTTGAAGACCTCCAAAAGTGGCCGATTTGATCAGCGGTGGTTTTTATTGGCTCACAGTGCAGGTAGATTGCTTGGTTTGTGGGGGATTACTTGAAGTGGTGGGTGGAAAGTGGTGGAAAAAAAGTGAAAATTGCCACGTTATAGAGGCAGCTTTAGGCTTGAGCTGTTAGTATGACGCCAGGTATTTATATAGCAGCAGAGTTCATGGAGTCCTTAACATGCTTTACATTCACATTAGTCCCTGCCCTCAAGGAGCTTGCAATCTAAGGCCCTGGTGCCCAACCTGCAGCCCGAAGGTCACATGTGGCCCTTTGGTATATGATGTGCGGCCCTCGGACTTCAGCAGTGGAAACATTGATTAGGGGAATCCCTTTGATCTCTACTAGCTTCAGGTAACATGTTTCCAAGTTTGATATTGTCTTCCCCAGCAGACAAGGTATCCTGTCCTCACTCTCTGACCCTCATCTCCTCTAGTTCTGAAGTCTCGGACAGTCCTCTCATACATTACATATATTGAACATTATGTGCGGCCCTTGGGTATTGTCAGGGGCAGCTTTTGAGGCCCCCTTTAGCTCAAAAGTTAAGCTTCTGTCCCCACCCTGCATGCATGGTTAGATATAATAGCTGCATGTCTTTGGAGGTTGGGAGGAGAATGGAGTAACCAGAGGAAACCCACACAAACTCTGTGCAGGTAGTGCCCTGGTCAGTATGCTGCATGGTGGAAGTGCCGTACTGTGAACCCAGGACAGACTAATGATTCACCCCTATGGGCCTGTGTATGACACCCTGGGCTCACAGTGATGCAGGGCGTCCGCAGCATGCACGGTAGCTCACCCATACCTCTATGGCTCTTACACTGCACCTTGACATGCAACGGTGGGGAATGCACCTAAGCTCTGACTTGGGAGAAAGGTCACATGTTGCATGCCTTGGGCTTGGTGACACTTGGGGAGTGCAGAGAAGGATATGACCCAACATTTTGTGGACACCTGACCCTCACACTTGCGTGAGCTCATTGGACCTACCATTCCAAAAGCACATGGTGGAGTTCGGGTCTCTCCAGGGAAGCGTTTTGTTAAAAACTACAACTCTCAAAGACAATGTAGACAATCGAGCGCTTTCAGCCTTGTAACAGTTTGGTGAAGACCCTTTTCTGTTCCAGCATGACTTTGCCCCCCCCCCCCCCCGTGTACAAAGCCAGTTCCACAAAGGCATGGTTGTGACCAGGTTGATATGGAGGAACTTGAGTGGCCTTCAGAGTCCTGACCTCAACCCTACTGAACACCTTTGGGATGAATCGCCATGCTAATCCATAGCCAGGTCTTCTCATCCAATATCAGTATCTGACCTTACAAATGCCTTTTTGGATGAGGGGGTTCTAGCCTTCCACTGCAGTACCAACTTTGTGGTAATAATATTGAGAAGGTCCTTTTCAGTTCCAGCATTTTGTGCCCCTGTGTATAAAATCAGCTATGTATAGACATGGTGTGACCAGTTTGTGCAGGACACTCAAACTCTGACCTCAGCCCTACCAATCACCTTTGGCC
This sequence comes from Rana temporaria, assembly GCF_905171775.1. Taxonomy (NCBI): domain Eukaryota; kingdom Metazoa; phylum Chordata; class Amphibia; order Anura; family Ranidae; genus Rana; species Rana temporaria. Next base: position 514,523 of record NW_024404413.1, on the reverse strand, counting down.
CTTTCAACCCATCCCCATGTGAGTCAGGCTCTTGTGATAACCGTTTAGTGAAGACCCTTTTCAGTTCCATCATGACTGTGCCCCTGTGTACAAAGACAGCTTTGTATAGACATGGTTTGTGCAGGACACTTGAGGTCCTCCACACCAGCGCTCTGACCTCAACCCTATCGAGCTCCTTGGGGATGAGTTGGAATGGCCATTGTGAGTCAGGTCTTCTCATCCAACATCAGTACCTGACCTCACAAATGCTTCTTTTGATGAGGGGTTCTAGCCTTCCCCTGCACTTTCACCTTCGTGGTAACAATTTTGAGACAACCCTTTTCAGTTCCACCATGATTGTGCCTCTGTGTAAAAAGCCAGCTCCATATAGACTTGGTGTGGAGGAACTCGAGTGTCCTCATCCCTACTGAGCACATTTGGGATGAATTGGAACACCATTGACGAGTCAGGGCTGCTCATCCAACATCAGTACCTGACGGGCCCGGATTCGCCATCGGGCAAACCGGGCATTTGCCCAGTGGACTGCAAGTCTTAGCGGGGCACAAGGCTCTTTGAGCCCGCGCCGCTCATCCAGCCTCTCCGCGGCTGCCCGGGGGGGGGGGGTAAACATAGAGGGGGAGGAGCCTGTATAGGCAGTGGAGGCGGCTGCATCTAAAACATAATTCTCTCCATCTCCCTTCTGCAGTATCGGAATGCCTGCGAGAGGTAGAGGAAAAGCAGGCATTCCGAGACTGCGTGAGGAAGATGGAGAGAATGATTGTTCTATATGCAGCTGCCCCCACTACTCCGCCCAGTGCTCTCTGCCTCCCCCCGCCCAGTGCTCTCTGCCTCCCCCCGCCCAGTGCTCTCTGCCTCCCCCCGCCCAGTGCTCTCTGCCTCCCCCCGCCCAGTGCTCTCTGCCTCCCCCGCCCAGTGCTCTCTGCCTCCCCCCGCCCAGTGCTCTCCGCCTCCCCATGCTATCTGCTGGCCCCCAGTGCTCTCCACCTCCCCCCATGCGCTCTGCCACCCCAAGTGTTCACCTCCCCCTTTGCTCTCCGCCGCCCTCCCTTTGCTCTCCACCCCCCCCAAGCTTTCCGCCTCCCTCTCTGTGCTCTCCACCTTTCCCCATGCTCTCCTGCGCTCTCTCTATCCACCTTCCCCATGCTCTCCACCTCCCCCCATGCTCTCCCTCTCCACCTCCCCCCATGCTCTCCCTCTCCACCTCCCCCCATGCTCTCCCTCTCCACCTCCCCCCATGCTCTCCCTCTCCACCTTCCCCATGCTCTCTGCTGCCCCCTGTGCTCTCCTCTTCCTCCCTGTGTTCTCTGCCTCTCCTCTGTGCTCTCGCCCCACCCCATGTTCTCAAGGTTCTTCCCTGTGCTCTCCATCCCCACATTCTCTTTCCTAGTTCCATCCCACCTCTGCTGGGTTTCCCCCTCTTCTCTGTCAGGGTGGAGAGTGGGGAAGGGGCCGGTTAGCATGTCATGGGCTACTCAATCCAAAATTCTTGGCCCTATTTTTTTGTCCCAGTCTGGGCCTGGTACCTGACCTTACTAATGGCTCAAATTCCCACAGACACCCTCCAAAATCTTGTGAAAAGCCTTCTCGGAAAAGTGACCAAGAGGCCAATATAGAAAAAAAGTGGACAACTCCAATGGCTTGGGGAAGGGGGGGCAACTTTGTAATGGCATAGATGTCCAACGAGCTCATATTAGTGTGATGGGTGGAGGAACTAGAGTGTACTGCACAGAGCCCTGATCTTAACCCTACTGACCACCTTTATTGGAACATTGATTGTGAGCCAGGTTTTCTCATCCAACATCAGCACCTGACCTCACAAATGCTTCTTTGGATGAGGGGTTCTAGCCTTCCCCTGCACTTCCAATTTTGAGAAGACCCGTTTTAGTTCCATCATGACTGTACCTCTGTGTATAAAGCCAGCTCCATATAGACACAGTGTGGCCAGTTTGGTGTGGAGGATCTTGAGTGCCTTCCGTAGAGCTCATCCCTACTGAACACCTTTGGGATGAATTGGAACACCATTGACGAGTCAGGGCTGCTCATCCAACATCAGTACCTGACCTTACTAAGGACACAAATTCCCAGACACCCTCCAAAATGGAAATGGTAACCAAAAGGCCAATATAGCAAAAAAAAAGTGGACAACTCCAATGGCTTGAGGAAGGGGGGGCAACTTTGTAATGGCCATGGTTTTGGCATTGATGTCCCAACAATCTCTTTTAAGTGTGATGGGTAGAGGAACTCGAGTGGACGGCACAGAGCCCTGACCTCAACCCTACTGACCACCTTTTTAAAATGTTAATTTTGTGATCCGGGTCTTTTCATCCAACATCCGTACCTGAAGTCACAGGTGGACACACATTCTCCAACCTCTTGTGGAAATCCTCCCAGAAGAGTTGGAGGCTTTAATAGCCACAGAGGAGTAAACTCAATATTAATGTCCCTGGATTTGAGAAGCCCAATAAGCTAATATACCGTATATACTCGAGTATAAACCAACCCGAATATAAGCCGAGACACCTAATTTTACCACAAAAAAAAAATGGGAAAACTTCTTGATTAGAGCAGGGGTCTCCAAACTTTCTAAATGGGGGCCAGTTTACTGTCCCTTAGACTTTGGGTTGGCCAGACTGGCCATTTTGAGTAGAAAAGGTCCCAACGTCAGTGAGAAGAATTGTGCTCCATCATTGGTGTCATTGGGTGATATTGTGCTCCTTTGTTGGAGGGAGGAGTTGTGCCCCATCATTGATTTCAGTTGGGGGAACTGTGCCTCATTGTTGGTATCAGTGGATGACATGGTGCCCCAAGGGCCTGATAAAAGCAAGCAAAGGGCCACATCTGGCCCCCGGGCCGCAGTTTGGAGACCACTGGACTAGAGTATAAGCCTAGGGTGTCCATCTGCATGCCTCACTGTGTCCATGACTAGCTTTGAAAAATCGGTGCTCCCTGACCATAGGTCCCCCAGACAACAAACTTTGCACACTTGTGAAGGACGAGTGGGGTTATATGTGTGCCAAGTTCCGGGTCCAGGGGACCTACGTCCGGCCAGTACCAGGTCCCCAAACTTAACAGAGAAATTACTATTTAACATGGGAGTCTATGGAAGGGGTGCCTGGCCGTAGGTCTCCCAGACAACAAACTTTGCACTCTTGTAAAGGAAGAGTGGAGCTATATGTGTGCCAAGGTTGGGGTCCAGGGGACCTACGGCCGGCCAGTACCGGGTCCCCAAAGTCCGGGGGATCAGGTGCAACCAGGTGACTCGAGTATAAGCCGAGGGTGGCATTTTCAGCACAAAAAATTTTGCTGAAAAACTCGGCTTATACTCGAGTATATACGGTAGGTATGCTGGTCAGGTGTCAATATCATCTCGGACTTATCCATAATGCCTGGTAGTCAGGGCCAGGATTGGACTACAAAGTTTGGCTCTTTGTCCACGTCCCGTGTCTCAGTGGGTGGTGAATGCAGATTGCTGCCTCTCTGGTTTGTCGGCAGGTACACAGCAATGTTTCTCAAGTACCCCCCCAACAGGTCATGCCTTCAGGATTTCCCTCAGATGGAAACGGCTGTGGTGATTACTAAGGCAGTGAAACTGATCAAAAGCCTGAAAACATGACCTGTTTGGGGGGTACTTGAAGACTGGAGTTGGTCCATACTGTATGTCCTGTCACACGGGAAGGATTGTTGTGTCCTACTAATAATTAGGAACAAATGCCCTCTCTGCCTACCCCGATCTCACCCCATTTTAAAGGACCTTCAAATTTTACCAACATCTTAATGGAAGTCGTCTTTTGTTCTGTCTGTGAATTGTCTGTAAACTGATCTGTGCTGTACTGGTTGGTGGTCCCGGCTTTTATTTCCGTATGAAGAGTCCTCTGACTGATGTATGATGAACGTTGGACGATTGATGGCCGCTGTGTTGTGTGGTAACCTGTAGTGATCCTGACATTTTAAACCTTTTACCACTAAAGGATTGGAAGGATTTGCCCCCTTAATGACCGGGACACTTTTTCGGTATGGCACTGCAACGCTTTAACTGACAATTGCGCGGTTGTGCGACGTTGTACCCAAACAAAATTGACGTCCTTTTTTCCCCCCACAAATAAAGCTTTGCTTTTGGTGGTATTTTTTTTTTGCGCTATTAAACAAAGGGTGACAATTTCGAAATAAAAATATTTTTGCTATAATAAATATCCCAATTTTTTTAATAATAATAAAAAAAGGAATTTCTTCATCGGTATAGGCCAGTGGTCTCCAAACTGCGGCCCGGGGGCCAGATGTGGCCCTTTGCTTTCCTTTATCAGGCCCTTGGACTACTATTCATCCCACTGATACAAGACACTTTTCTTCCCACTGACGCCAATAATAGGGCATGATTCCTGTCCCTGACACCAACAATGGGGTACTATTCCTCCCCCTGATATCAAAGATGTGATTCATGAGTGGGGGGGGGGGGCGGGATCTGGGGGCCCCCTTGTTAAAGGGAGGATTCCAAATTCCGATAAGCTCCCCTCACTCGCAGACTCCCACAATCACATCCCAGGGTTTTTGGGAAGAGGCCCTTGACCCCATCAACATGGAGACAAGGTGCTTTGGGGTGGGAAGTTCAGAGCCCCCCTGCCCCAAAGCACCCACCCCCCATGTTGAGGGCATGTGGCCTGGTATGGTTCAGGAGGGGGGGCACTCACTCATCACCTCCCCTTGCATGCTTGGATAAGGGTCTTGTATGGATTTTGGAGGGGACCCCACGCTGTTTTCTTTTTTTTTTTTTGTCAATGCTAGAAAAAAAAATCTTTTCCCACTGGCCACAGTCCGGCCCACCTAATATCTGAAGGACAGTAAACTGGCCCTTTGTTTAGAAAGTTTGGAGACCCCTGCTATAGGCCATTATTTCTACACATTTTTGGTAAAAAAAAAAAAAAAAATTCTCTTGTTCATGGACGGACACAGCCTTAATCTTGACAAAGTGGGTATTAGCCTTCCTTTAGGAGTGACTAGGCAGAAAGTGTTAACTTGAAAGCTGAACAGCCCCGCCCAGGTGGGCGGTCCTACTGGCTATATCCCCTCAGCCTGCACCAAGCAGTTCAGGTTTTTTTTTTTCTGCCTAGCTAAGGAGAAGACATGGCTCCCTTCGGGCCCATAGGCCTGGAGGCTTTATTTCAAATCTACTTTGGATTTTATGCTGTTCTCACCCCTCATTTTGACACTGCTTTGGGATGTCCCACTTTGTCAAGATTAAGGCTGTGTCCGTCCATGAACGAATAGGATTTTATACTGACCGTAAAATCTTTTTCTCTGAGTTCATGGATGGACACAGCACCCACCCCTCATTTTTAAGTTTGTACTGCTTTTCACGAACTGCGCTTCTTAGTGCATGCTGAGGGGATATAACCAGTAGGACCGCCCCCTGGGCTGGGCTGTTCAACACTTTCTGCCTAGTCACTCCTAAAGGAAGGCTAATACCCACTTTGTCAAGATTAAGGCTGTGTCCGTCCATGAACTCAGAGAAAAAGATTTTACGATGAGTATAAAATCCTATTTCTCTTCCGTTCATGGACAGACACAGCAGCAATTGACCTTAGGGTATTATCCTTCCTTTTAGGAGATTGACTAGGCAGAAATCAGCACTTTAAGTGTTAAAACACTTCACACAGTACCTCCCAGGGGGCGGATCCCCCGGGTACATCCCTCTCTCTGCCTCATGCAGCCCCAGTTTTTTCTGCCTAGTGAAAGGAGATGACATGGCTCTTCTGGGCCCATGTGCTCTGGAGATTTTTTTTCGCTTTTTTTTTGTTTGTTTTTTCCTGCATTTTTGGATCCTGGGATCTACAATCAACTGCCGACTGGGTGACAGGCTGGATCCTCGATCCTTGCAGTCCCCCCATGTTCGGCCATCGAGCGTGTGCTGGCCTTTAGCTACGCGCTGGGCCATCCACGACATGCCCCGTTGCTCCAGGGGTGGCCGATGAGCTATACGCTGCAGAGCACACATATGACCGGTCTCTATGGCCGTGTCACAGTGTGCCAGGCCGACAGCCATGCCGTAACTGCGCGGACGTTGGGTCTGTCTGGAATGCCTCCAGCCGGTGGTCGCAGGATGGGTAAGTAGCATCCCCTTGCCTTGGCATGGTGGTTCGGCTGGTGCATTCCTGGGGAGGTCGATCGGGGGTCCGCCCTACTTTCCTCTCTCCCTTCCTCTTCCTCCTTCACCACATTCTGGGTGGTCGGCCGTGAGGTGGGGGGTCTGCCTGGGGGCTCCGTCCTGTGCCGAAGGGCTCAGGGGTGCTGTATGTCTTTTTATTGATGCCGTGGGGGGGGGGGGGGGCAGGGTCCGTTATGTTTTCTGTTTTTTTACTGGGTTTTTGTCACTGTGGTGCTTTAAAACGTGTTCAGCCGCCATTTTGCCGGTGACTGCCTTGCAGTGTAAGGGTGGCATTACAGTGGGTCAGCATGGCATCCGAACCGGAGGCTTCTTCCCCAGACATGCCCGAGTTAACCCTTAGTGCCTCTGTTCCTGCGGCCTCCATGGATGCTATGACGGCAGTCCTTGAGGCGTTTGTTGCCAGGATTGAAGCAGCGAGTGGCAAAAAGGGGAGTAAAAAGCACCCCCCTCCCACGCCTTCTTCTGGGGATGTCTCTGTCACGGAATCGGGCACTGTTGCTGCATCCGGCCTTGGTTCCGTAATGTCAGAAGATGCAGGCCTAGCCCACACGGACAGTGAGGATGACTCTGCATCAGTCAGTGCATGATAAGGAATTTGTTGGAGCTCTAATCACTGCGGTGCGGGATACTCAAAAACTTGAGGATTCGGCGGAGGCATCAGACATGCCGGTCCCTTTTGGGTTCCGCAAGCCGCCCCGCACCGTAAGAATGTTTCCTTGTGTTCCATATCTGGACAAATTATTGTACAAGGAATGGGATCGGCGCAGAACGTTTTTCTGTCCCAAAATACTTTGCGTTCCTTTACCCGTTTGAGGAGGATTTCCTAAAAAAGTGGATCTCTCCATCAGTGGCCCCCCCTGTGTCCAAGGGGCTCCTGCTTTTAAGGACCCCGCAGATAGGAGAGCTGAGGCTGTGGCCCGCTACATGTTCACAGTGGTGGGGTCGGCGGTGAGACCGGTCTTGGCCGGGGCTCTAGTGTCGCAGACACTTACCGAACGAGCAAAGTCGGTGCTGCAGGAGCTGGAGGCGCAGAATGCTTCGGAGCTCTGTGTGGACCTGGCCGACCAGTTGGTGCAGGGCCTCAAAATTGTCTGTGAGTCGGCCCTGGACACGCTTCCCCTACTTTCCAGGGCCTCCGCCTACGTGGTGGTGTTATGCCGCCTTGTGTGGCTGAAGTGTTGGTCTGCGGTCCAGTCCTCTAAAAAGGCCTTGGTGGACTTACCCTTTAAGGGTGAATGGCTTTTTGGGGCATCTCTGGATGACATCATAAAAGATGCCACGGGGGGTAAGAGCACTCTACTCCCACAGTCGGGTAAAGGTAAGGAGCCTCGCCGTAAGCAGGGGCCCTCCTTTACCGCCCCCAAGCGTTTTTTTTCGCCTGCCCGGTACGGCAGGAAAACGTTTCCAGGGTGCCAAGGCACCCGCTGAACTGCAGAAGCGCCCCTGGTACGGCAAGCCCACCAAGCCTGCGGATAAGCCTGCTTCCGCATTAAGGTCTGCCCCCGCCCGTATCTCGGGTGGGGGGCCGACTTAGCGGCTCGGTGGAGGTCCTCTCTTTCCGACCGATGGGTTTTCGAAGTAGTTTCCTCGGGGTACAAGATAGAAGATTTTCTGTCTTGTCCACCAAACAGATTTTTTCCTTCCAACCTCCAGCTTCCTCCGGAACGCCGGGAGGCCCTGTCAGGGGCTGTGCAGGATCTGCTGGTCAGGGGAGTGATCGTGCCGGTTCCCTAAATGGAACAGTTTCAGGGGTTTTACTCCAATCTGTTTGTAATACCCAAGAAGGAAGGGGGCCGTCCAATCCTGGATCTCAAGACCCTCAACTGTTTTGTCAAGGTGCAAAAGTTCAAGATGGAGTCGGTTCGCTCTGTAGTGGCGGCACTCCATCAGGGGGATTTTCTGGCGTCCTTGGATATCAAGGACGCATACCTGCATATGCGCAAGACACAAAAGATTTCTGTGCTTTGTGATCGGAGAGGACCACTTTCAATTTGTGGCCCTCCCTTTCGGCCTGGCCTCGGCACCACGGATTTAGGATACCTGGACGACCTTCTTCTGAGAGCTTCCTCTAGCTCAGAGTTAGAAGAGGATGTGTCTATCACCTGCCAGACCCTAAGGGAATTCGGTTGGCTACTGAATGTCCAGAAGTCAGTGTTGGTACCGTCTCAACGGCTGGAGTGTCTGGGGTTGGTCCTGGATTCCTCGGAGGCGAGAGTTTTCCTCCCAACGGAAAAACTACAGACACTGCAATCTGCGGTGCAGAGGTTGGCGACCCAGAAATGGTCGTCTCTTCACTTTTGCATGAGGGTTTCTTGGTTTGATGGTGGCCTCTTTCGAGGCGGTTCCGTATGATCAATTCCACACTCGAGTGTTACAGAAAGAGATTCTGTCGCGTTGGGACAAGCTCCCTTCGTCTCTGGATTACCAGGTCCGGGTGAGCCGTCTGGTTAGGTCCTCCCTAGTGTGGTGGCTGACATCTCCGGTACTTCGGACCGGGAAATCGTTTCTGCTGTGCCATTGGACTGTGGTCACGACTAATGCAAGCCTCTCCGGCTGGGGGGGTGTCTGCGGTGTCCAGTCAGCCCAGGGGCGCTGGACTTAGGAGGAGTCCCGCCTACCAATCAATGTCCTGGAGCTCTGGGCGATCAAGCTGAGCCTCTCCAAGTGGTCTCTGGGTCTGCAGGACCGTCCGGTCAGGATCCAGTCCGACAATGCCACGGCTGCGGCGTATGTCAATCATTAAGGGGGCACACGGAGCTCGACTGCAGCGACGGAGGTTACGTGCATCCCCCGGTGGTCCGAAAGGTACATTCTGGCTCTGTCAGACGTGTACATTCCGGGGGTGCAGAACTGGCAGGCCGACTACCTAAGTAGCCAAACGTTAGACCAATTGGTCGCAACACCCGGAAGTGTTTCAGAGTCTGTGCCAAAAATGGAGCACTCCAGACGTGGATCTTCTGGCGTCTCGTCTCAATCTGAAGGTGTCACGGTTCGTGGCCAGGTCAAGAGACCCGTGGGCGGACGCGTCAGACGCATTGGTGGCGCCATGGGGTCACTATCGTCTAATCTACGCCTTCCCTCCTCTGAAGCTTCTTCCCCGCCTGCTGCGCAGAGTGGAAGCCGAGGGAATACCAACAATCCTGATTGCCCCAGATTGGCCGCGCCGTCCCTGGTACGTGGACCTGGTGCGTCTGGTGGCAGACGTCCCTTGGCGTCTACCCCTGAGAGAAGATCTTCTGTCGCAGGGTCCTATCTTTCACCCTGTTTTACAGTCGCTGGCTTTAACGGCGTGGCTGTTGAGAGCCAGGTGCTGTCGGACTCTGTGATTTCTACCATGCTGCGAGCGCGGAAGTCTACTTCACGGAGGATTTACTATCGTATGTGGAAGGCTTACATCTCTATGTGTGAGGAGATGAATTGGCACCCCCGTACATACGTGATGTCCCGGATTCTGCTGCTCTTACAGCGTGGAGTGGATCAGGCTCTCGCCTTAAGTAAAGTTAAGGGTCAGATTTCGGCCTTGGCTGTTTACTTTCAGCGACCATTGGCGGCGCACTCCCTGGTGCGTACGTTTGTACAGGGGGCTCGGCATGTGGCCCCTCCTGTGCTTCCTCCACTGCCTCCATAGGACTTGAACTTAGTCCTCTTGGTGCTTCAAGAGTCTCCGTTTGAGGACATGCAAAAGATTCCCTTGTTGACTTTGTCCCAGAAGGTGTTTTTTCTGGTGGCAATTACTTCGGTCAGATGGGTTTCTGAACTGGCGGCCTTGTCTTGCAAGGCTCCTTTCTTGGTCATCCACAAGGACAAGGTGGTGCTGCGTCAGCAGCCGTCATTCCTTCCAAAGTTTGATTCGGCTTTTCACATTAATGAGGACATTGTTTTGCCATCCTTATGTCCTTGGCCGAAGAACCCGAAGGAGGCCACGTTGCATTCCTTGGACGTGGTTCGGGCCCTACGGGTGTACTTGTCTGCTACAGCTCAGTTTCGGAGGTCGGATTCACTGTTCGTGTCGGTGACTGGTCCTAAGAAGGGTCTGACGGTCTCGTCGGCCACCATTTCTAGGTGGATCCAACAGGTCGTGCTTCAGGCGTATTCGACCAGATTGGTGCCTCTTGGGCTTTCCGCCATCAAGCGTCTGTTTTACAGGTGTGTAAGGCAGCGACCTGGTCGTCAGTCCACACCTTCTCAAAGTTTTATAAGGTGGATGTGAGTGCATCTTCAGATGCCTCCTTTGGCCGCAAGGTTTTACAGGCGGCAGTTTAAGGTTGAAGTTAAACTCTGGTTTGTTTGGGGTGAAGCTTGGTTTGCTGTGTTTTTTCCCACCCCTCGAATTTTTTGACACTGCTTGGGGACGTCCCTAAGGTCAATGCTGCTGTGTCCGTCCATGAACGGAAGAGAAAATAGGATTTTTGTACTCACCGTAAAATCCAATTCTTCTGGATTCATGGACGGACACAGCACCCACCCCTCCTTTGTACTGCTTGTCTACGAAATGAGGCTTGATGTTCCAGAGAGTGGGATGTACCCGGGGGACACGCCCCCTGGGAGGTGCTGTACTGAGAGTTTTTAACACTTAAAGTGCTGTTTTTTCTGCCTAGTCTCTCCTGAAAGGAAGGTATATAACCCTAAGGTCAATGCTGCTGTGTCCGTCCATTAACTCAGAGAAATTGATTTTTTTACGGTGAGTACAAAAATCCGATTTTTGCTAGTAATGGCGGTGAACTGCGACTTTTAGCGGAACTGCGACATTGCGATGGACACATTTTTGATGACGATGATGATATAGGATTTATACTGCGCCGAATACGCCCCCTTAGGAGCGCGTCTAGGCGCACGTTTTGGGACCATTGACAATTTTATACAGTGATCAGTGCTATAAAAATGCACCGATTTACTGTGTAAATGTCACTGGCAGGAAAGGGGTTAGACACTAGGGGGCGATCAAGGGGTTAAGTGTTCCCTAGGGAGGTGTTTCTAACAGTGGGGGAAAGGGGACCGACAGTGTTCATTAGACACAGCAGATACACATCTCCTGGACTGTCTCCCCTCCACGGTCAGAACGAGGGATCTGTCTGTTTACATTGCCAGATACCCTTTCTAGCTCTCTGTGGAATGATCGCGGGTTGCTGGTGGACATCGTGGTCGCCGGCCACGTGCATCGGCTCTGACGTTATGCCGCGGGTGTGTTCCCCCCTATCGCTCTTAAAGCGACTGCCGTACACCGACAGTGATTCGCACAGCTGTGCCAGTTTGGCGTAGTATAATAACTGTGTGACCTGCGGACCTGATGTCCCGCGATCGTGTCCCCGAGCAGCAGAACGGGGAGATGCCTTTGTAAACAAGGCATCTCCCTGTTCTGCCTAGTGACAGAACATTGATCTTCTGCTCTCTGTCATGTCACTTGTAGCCCACCCCCCACCCACAGTTAGAATCAATCCCTAGGACACATTTAACCCCTTCATTGCCCCCTAGTGGTTAACCCTTTCCCTGCCAGTGTCATTTACACAGTAATCATTGTATTTGTATACAGGGAGTGCAGAATTATTAGGCAAATGAGTATTTTGACCACATCATCCTCTTTATGCATGTTGTCTTACTCCAAGCTGTATAGGCTCGAAAGCCTACTACCAATTAAGCATATTAGGTGATGTGCATCTCTGTAATGAGAAGGGGTGTGGTCTAATGACATCAACACCCTATATCAGGTGTGCAGAATTATTAGTCAACTTCCTTTCCTTTGGCAAAATGGGTCAAAAGAAGGATTAGACAGGCTCAGAAAAGTCAAAAATAGTGAGATATCTTGCAGAGGGATGCAGCACTCTTAAAATTGCAAAGCTTCTGAAGCGTGATCATCGAACAATCAAGCGTTTCATTCAAAATAGTCAACAGGGTCGCAAGAAGCGTGTGGAAAAACCAAGGTGCAAAATAACTGCCCATGAACTGAGAAAAGTCAAGCGTGCAGCTGCCAAGATGCCACTTGCCACCAGTTTGGCCATATTTCAGAGCTGCAACATCACTGGAGTACCCAAAAGCACAAGGTGTGCAATACTCAGACATGGCCAAGGTAAGAAAGGCTGAAAGACGATGACCACTGAACAAGACACACAAGCTGAAACGTCAAGACTGGGCCAAGAAATATCTCAAGAATGATTTTTCTAAGGTTTTATGGACTGATGAAATGACAGTGAGTCTTGATGGGCCAGATGGAAGAGCCCGTGGCTGGATTGGTAAAGGGCAGAGAGCTCCAGTCCGACTCAGACGCCAGCAAGGTGGTGGTGGAGTACTGGTTTGGGCTGGTATCATCAAAGATGAGCTTGTGGGGCCTTTTCGGATTGAGGATGGAGTCAAGCTCAACTCCCAGTCCTACTGCCAGATTATGGAAGAGACCTTCTTCAAGCAGTGGTACAGGAAGAAGTCACCATCCTTCAAGAAAAACATGATTTTCATGCAGGACAATGCTCCATCACACGTGTCAAAGTACTCCACAGCGTGGCTGGCAAGAAAGGGTATTAAATAAAAAAAAGTAATGACATGGCCTCCTTGTTCACCTGATCTGAACCCCATTGAGAACCTGTGGTCCATCATCAAATGTGGGATTTACAAGGAGGGAAAACAGTACACCTCTCTGAACAGTGTCTGGGAGGCTGTGGTTGCTGCTGCACGCAATGTTGATGGTGAACAGATCAAAACACTGACAGAATCCATGGATGGCAGGCTTTTGAGTGTCCTTGCAAAGAAAGGTGGCTATATTGGTCACTGATTTGTTTTTGTTTTGTTTTTGAATGTCAGAAATGTATATTTGTGAATGTTGAGATGTTATATTGGTTTCACTGGTAAAAATAAATAATTGAAATGGGTATATTTTTTTTTTTGTTAAGTTGCCTAATAATTATGCACAGTAATAGTCACCTGCACACACAGATATCCCCCTAAAATAGCTAACACTAAAAACAAACTAAAAACTACTTCCAAAAATATTCAGCTTTGATATTAATGAGTTTTTTGGGTTCATTGAGAACATGTTTGTTGTTCAATAATAAAATTAATCCTCAAAAATACAACTTGCCTAATAATTCTGCACTCCCTGTAGCACTGATTGCTGTATAAATGACAATGGTCTCAAAATAGTGTATTGATGTGACCTCCATAATGTCACAGATCGCCGCCATTAATAAAAGAATAATTAAAATGCCATAAAACTATCCCCCATTTTGTAAACGCTATAACTTTTGCGCAAACCAATCAATAAACGCTTTTTTTTTTTTTATACCAAAAATATGTAGAAGAATACGTATCGGCCTAAACGGAAAAAAAAAATCCGACTTTTTTTTTTTTAAAGTCAGCAGCTACAAATACTGCAGCTGCTGACTTTTAAAATAAGGACACTTTCCAGGGCACCCGCGATGTCGGCACCTGAAGCCGATCTATCACTCAGCTCTCGGGTGCTGCCGCTGCCATATTCGATAAGGGAATTTACTTCCTGGTTTCCTACTGCGCATGCGCGATCCCACTGGTCCCTGCTTTCTTCTGGGAACTGTGTGGCTCCCAGAACACAGCGGGGGGGGGGGGGGCAGGGGGAAGTGTCGTAGATACCCGCAGGTGGCTCGGGTATCTATGTCTCGAAGGTGGGAGCAAATACCTGTCTTACACAGGTATCTGCTCCCCCCTGAAAGGTGTCAGATGTGACACCGGAGGGGGGGTGCAGAAAAGCGGAAGTTCCATTTTTGGGTGAAACTCCGCTTTAACCCCTTGTCACAGGCCAACCTGCCCTTTAAGCAAGTGCTGGAGACGGCTTCCTAATTGTGTTGAATGACTGTCGCAGTGATCACATGATCGGCAGCCCATCCTGCTGGTCCATTATCACAATCGGTGAGCGGGAGCTGTTGGTGACAGCTTGGTCACTGTGCAGGGAGCTCCCTCTCAACATAGAACACCCTATGTCTGTTTTCCCTTTCTTGACTCGGACGCTGAAGTCAGGAATGTTCTGAGCATTTTTTATATTTTCTAATTGTCTTCAATAAATGAGGAAGGTTCCTCTGTGTGTCTCCATTGCCTGTTGTCATGTTCTCTAAGCGCACCATTAGACCACCCTTGGATCAATGTAAGTATTCCTATAGGACCGCTGGGGTAGCAGTCTTATAGGTTTACGCAGAAGGACAGCTGCTTGGCACAGGGCCTAGAAGATTGCAGTGATCACTATAGTAGATTTTCTGTTTTCACAGCAGTCCCACAGGTATTGTATACATACAGCATTCTTTGAGTTTAGCTTAAAGTCTATGTATAATTATCCTTTTTGCCTTCTCTTCCTGACTAAAACCACCCGAATCTCTCCCTTTCAATGGAAAAATACCTCGATGACTGTGGTTCCGCTGTTTGTTTACATTTAGCACCACAAATCTCCGCTGTCCTGTCCACTCCCACACATTACAGCCCTCTAGACTTCTATGAAGTGATGTCCCAACTGTCTAACCAAAGTTTATGGGACTGGGAAATATCTGCAGGGGGAGACCCTTCCGTTCATGTGAAGCACAAGGCGGCAATCCGTTCATGTGAAGCACAAGGCGGAGATCTGTACATGTGAAGTACAAGGCGGCAATCCGTTCATGTGAAGCACAAGGCGGCAATCCGTTCATGTGAAAAACAAGGCGGCAATCCGTTCATGTGAAGCACAAGGCGGCAATCCGTTCATGTGAAGCACAAGGCGGCAATCCGTTCATGTGAAGCACAAGGCGGCAATCCGTTCATGTGAAGCACAAGGTGGCGATCCATTCATGTGAAGCACAAGGCGGCAATCCGTTCATGTGAAGCACAAGGCGGCAATCCGTTCATGTGAAGCACAAGGTGGCGATCCATTCATGTGAAGCACAAGGCGGCAATCCGTTCATGTGAAGCACAAGGCGGCGATCCGTTCATGTGAAGCACAAGGTGGCGATCCATTCACGTGAAGCACAAGGCGGAGATCCGTTCATGTGAAGCACAAGGCGGAGATCCGTTCATGTGAAGCACAAGGCGGCAATCCGTTCATGTGAAGCACAAGGTGGCGATCCATTCATGTGAAGCACAAGGCGGCAATCCGTTCATGTGAAGCACAAGGCGGCGATCCGTTCATGTGAAGCACAAGGCGGCAATCCGTTCATGTGAAGCACAAGGCGGCGATCCGTTCATGTGAAGCACAAGGCGGCCATCCATTCATGTGAAGCACAAGGCGGCAATCCGTTCATGTGAAGCACAAGGCGGCGATCCATTCATGTGAAGCACAAGGTGGCGATCCATTCACGTGAAGCACAAGGCGGAGATCCGTTCATGTGAAGCACAAGGCGGAGATCCGTTCATGTGAAGCACAAGGAGGAGATCCATTCACGTGAAGCACAAGGCGGAGATCCGTTCATGTGAAGCACAAGGAGGAGATCCGTTCATGTGAAGCACAAGGAGGAGATCCGTTCATGTGAAGCACAAGGAGGAGATCCGTTCATGTGAAGCACAAGGAGGAGATCCGTTCACGTGAAGCACAAGGCGGAGATCCGTTCACGTGAAGCACAAGGCGGAGATCCGTTCACGTGACGCACAAGGGGTCGATCCGTTCACGTGAAGCACAAGGCGGCGATCCGTTCACGTGAAGCACAAGGCGGCGATCCGTTCATGTAAAGCACAAGGCGGCGATCCGTTCATGTGAAGCACAAGGCGGCGATCCGTTCATGTGAAGCACAAGGCGGCGATCCGTTCATGTGAAGCACAAGGCGGCGATCCGTTCATGTGAAGCACAAAGCGGGGATCCGTTCATGTGAAGCACAAGGCGGCGATCCGTTCATGTGAAGCACAAGGCGGCGATCCGTTCATGTAAAGCACAAGGCGGCAATCCGTTCTTGTGAAGCACAAGGTGGCAATCTATTCATCTGAAGCACAAGGCGGCGATCCGTTCATGTGAAGCACAAGGCGGTTATCCGTTCATGTGAAGCACAAGGCGGCGATCCGTTCATGTGAAGAACAAGGTGGAGATCCGTTCATGTGAAGCACAAGGCGGCAATCTGTTCATGTGAAGCACAAGGCGGCAATCCGTTCATGTGAAGAACAAGACGGCAATCCGTTCATTTAGCACTTCAAATCTCCGCTGTCCTGGCCACTCCCACACATTACAGCCCTCTAGACTTCTATAAAGTGATGTCCCAAGGTCGGAGAGGATAGGAGACTGTCTAACCGAAGTCTATGGGACTGGGAAATGTCTGCAGGGGGAGACCCTTCCGTTCATGTGAAGCACAAGGCAACCATCCATTCACGTGAAGCACAAGGCGGAGATCTTTTCATGTGAAGCACAAGGCGACAATCCGTTCATGTGAAATACAAGTCGGAGATCTGGTAACGTGAAGCACAAGGTGGCGATCCGTTCATGTGAAGCACAAGGCGGCGATCCGTTCATGTGAATCACAAGACGGAGATCCGGTAACGTGAAGCACAAGGCGGAGATCCGTTCATGTGAAGTACAAGGTGGCGATCCGGTAACGTGAAGCACAAGGCAGCGATCCATTCATGTGAAGCACAAGGTGGAGATCCGTTCATGTGAAGCACAAGGTGGAGATCCGTTCATGTGAAGCACAAGGTGGAGATCCGTTCATGTGAAGCACAAGGTGGAGATCCGTTCATGTGAAGCACAAGGTGGAGATCCGTTCATGTGAAGCACAAGGTGGAGATCCGTTCATGTGAAGTACAAGACGGAGATCCGTTAACGTGAAGCACAAGGCGGAGATCCGTTCATGTGAAGCACAAGACGGAGATCTGGTAACGTGAAGTACAAGGCGCGGCGATCCGTTCATGTGAAGCACAAGATCTCCGTTCATGTGAAGCACAAAGCGGCGATCCTTTCATGTGAAGCACAAGGCGGCGATCCTGTAACGTGAAGCACAAGGTGGAGATCCGTTCATGTGAAGCACAAGGCAACAATCCGTTCATGTGAAGCACAAGGTGTCAATCAGTTCATGTGAAGCACAAAGTGGCGAACCATTCACGTGAAGGACAAGGCGGAGATCCGTTCACGTGAAGTACAAGACGGAGATCCGTTCACGTGAAGTACAAGGCGGAGATCCGTTCACGTGAAGTATAAGACGGAGATCCGTTCACGTGAAGTATAAGACGGAGATCCGTTCACGTGAAGTATAAGACGGAGATCCGTTCACGTGAAGTACAAGACGGAGATCCGTTCACGTGAAGTACAAGACGGAGATCCGGTAACGTGAAGCACAAGGCGGAGATCCGTTCATGTGAAGCACAAGGCGGAGATCCGTTCATGTGAAGCACAAGGCGGCGATCCGTTCATGTGAAGCACAAGGCGGAGATCCGTTCATGTGAAGCACAAGGCGGAGATCCGTTCATGTGAAGCACAAGGCGGCGATCCGTTCATGTGAAGTACAAGGTGGCGATCCGTTCATGTGAAGCACAAGGCGGAGATCCGTTCATGTGAAGCACAAGGCGGAGATCCGTTCATGTGAAGCACAAGGTGGCGATCCATTCATGTGAAGCACAAGGCGGCGATCCGTTCATGTGAAGCACAAAACGGCGATCCGTTCATGTGAAGCACAAAACGGCGATCCGTTCATGTGAAGCACAAGGCGGCGATCCGTTCATGTGAAGCACAAGGCGGAGATCCGTTCATGTGAAGCACAAGGCGGAGATCCGTACATGTGAAGCACAAGGCGGAGATCCGTACATGTGAAGTACAAGGCGGAGATCCGTTCATGTGAAGTACAAGGCGGAGATCCGTTCATGTGAAGCACAAGGCGGAGATCCGTTAACGTAAAGCACAAGACGGAGATCCGTTAACGTGAAGTACAAGACGGAGATCCGTTCACGTGAAGTACAAGACGGAGATCCGTTCACGTGAAGTACAAGACGGAGATCCGTTCACGTGAAGCACAAGGCGGAGATCCGTTCATGTGAAGCACAAGGCGGAGATCCGTTCATGTGAAGCACAAGGCGGCGATCCGTTCATGTGAAGCACAAGGCGGAGATCCGTTCATGTGAAGCACAAGGCGGAGATCCGTTCATGTGAAGCACAAGGCGGCGATCCGTTCATGTGAAGTACAAGGTGGCGATCCGTTCATGTGAAGCACAAGGCGGAGATCCGTTCATGTGAAGCACAAGGCGGAGATCCGTTCATGTGAAGCACAAGACGGAGATCTGGTAACGTGAAGTACAAGGCGCGGCGATCCGTTCATGTGAAGCACAAGATCTCCGTTCATGTGAAGCACAAAGCGGCGATCCTTTCATGTGAAGCACAAGGCGGCGATCCTGTAACGTGAAGCACAAGGTGGAGATCCGTTCATGTGAAGCACAAGGCAACAATCCGTTCATGTGAAGCACAAGGTGTCAATCAGTTCATGTGAAGCACAAAGTGGCGAACCATTCACGTGAAGGACAAGGCGGAGATCCGTTCACGTGAAGTACAAGACGGAGATCCGTTCACGTGAAGTATAAGACGGAGATCCGTTCACGTGAAGTATAAGACGGAGATCCGTTCACGTGAAGTACAAGACGGAGATCCGTTCACGTGAAGTACAAGACGGAGATCCGGTAACGTGAAGCACAAGGCGGAGATCCGTTCATGTGAAGCACAAGGCGGAGATCCGTTCATGTGAAGCACAAGGCGGCGATCCGTTCATGTGAAGCACAAGGCGGAGATCCGTTCATGTGAAGCACAAGGCGGAGATCCGTTCATGTGAAGCACAAGGCGGCGATCCGTTCATGTGAAGTACAAGGTGGCGATCCGTTCATGTGAAGCACAAGGCGGAGATCCGTTCATGTGAAGCACAAGGCGGAGATCCGTTCATGTGAAGCACAAGGCGGAGATCCGTTCATGTGAAGCACAAGGCGGAGATCCGTTCATGTGAAGCAAAGGCGGAGATCCGTTCATGTGAAGCACAAGGTGGCGATCCGTTCATGTGAAGCACAAGGCGGCGATCCGTTCATGTGAAGCACAAAACGGCGATCCGTTCATGTGAAGCACAAAACGGCGATCCGTTCATGTGAAGCACAAGGCGGCGATCCGTTCATGTGAAGCACAAGGCGGAGATCCGTACATGTGAAGCACAAGGCGGAGATCCGTACATGTGAAGCACAAGGCGGAGATCCGTACATGTGAAGCACAAGGCGGAGATCCGTTCATGTGAAGCACAAGGCGGAGATCCGTACATGTGAAGCACAAGGCGGAGATCCGTACATGTGAAGTACAAGGCGGAGATCCGTTCATGTGAAGTACAAGGCGGAGATCCGTTCATGTGAAGCACAAGGCGGAGATCCGTTAACGTAAAGCACAAGACGGAGATCCGTTAACGTGAAGTACAAGACGGAGATCCGTTCACGTGAAGTACAAGACGGAGATCCGTTCACGTGAAGTACAAGACGGAGATCCGGTAACGTGAAGCACAAGGCGGAGATCCGTTCATGTGAAGCACAAGGCGGAGATCCGTTCATGTGAAGCACAAGGCGGCGATCCGTTCATGTGAAGCACAAGGCGGAGATCCGTTCATGTGAAGCACAAGGCGGAGATCCGTTCATGTGAAGCACAAGGCGGCGATCCGTTCATGTGAAGTACAAGGTGGCGATCCGTTCATGTGAAGCACAAGGCGGAGATCCGTTCATGTGAAGCACAAGGCGGAGATCCGTTCATGTGAAGCACAAGGCGGAGATCCGTTCATGTGAAGCACAAGGCGGAGATCCGTTCATGTGAAGCACAAGGCGGAGATCCGTTCATGTGAAGCACAAGGCGGCGATCCGTTCATGTGAAGCACAAGGCGGCGATCCGTTCATGTGAAGCACAAAACGGCGATCCGTTCATGTGAAGCACAAGGCGGCGATCCGTTCATGTGAAGCACAAGGCGGAGATCCGTTCATGTGAAGCACAAGGCGGAGATCCGTACATGTGAAGCACAAGGCGGAGATCCGTACATGTGAAGTACAAGGCGGAGATCCGTTCATGTGAAGTACAAGGCGGAGATCCGTTCATGTGAAGCACAAGGCGGAGATCCGTTAACGTAAAGCACAAGACGGAGATCCGTTAACGTGAAGCACAAGACGGAGATCCGTTAACGTGAAGCACAAGACAGAGATCCGTTCATGTGAAGCACAAGGCGGCGATCCGTTCATGTGAAGCACAAGGCGGAGATCCGTTCATGTGAAGCACAAGGCGGAGATCCGTTCATGTGAAGCACAAGGCGGAGATCCGTACATGTGAAGTACAAGGCGGAGATCCGTTCATGTGAAGTACAAGGCGGAGATCCGTTCATGTGAAGCACAAGGCGGAGATCCGTTAACGTAAAGCACAAGACGGAGATCCGTTAACGTGAAGCACAAGACGGAGATCCGTTAACGTGAAGCAAAAGGCGGAGATCTGGTAACGGGAAGTACAAGGCACGGCGATCCGTTCATGTGAAGTACAAGACGGAGATCTGGTAACGGGAAGTACAAGGCACGGCGATCCGTTCATGTGAAGCACAAGGCACGGCGATCCGTTCATGTGAAGCACAAGGCGGAGATCCGTTCATGTGAAGTACAAGGCGGCGATCCGTTCATGTGAAGTACAAGACGGAGATCTGGTAATATGAAGTACAAGGCGCGGCGATCCGTTCATGTGAAGCACAAGATCTCCGTTAACGTGAAGCACAAGACGGAGATCCGTTAACGTGAAGCACAAGGCGGAGATCCGTTAATGTGAAGCACAAGGCGGAGATCCGTTAATGTGAAGCACAAGGCGGAGATCCGTTTACATGAACGGATCTCCGCCTTGTATTTCACGTTAACGGATCTCCGTCTTGTGCTTCACGTTAACGGATCTCCGCCTTGTGCTTCACATTAACGGATCTCCGCCTTGTACTTTACATGAACGGATCTCCGCCTTGTATTTCACGTTAACGGATCTCCGTCTTGTGCTTCACGTTAACGGATCTCCGCCTTGTGCTTCACATTAACGGATCTCCGCCTTGTACTTTACATGAACGGATCTCCGCCTTGTATTTCACGTTAAGTACAAGGCGGAGATCTGGTAACGTGAAGTACAAGGCGCGGCGATCCGTTCATGTGAAGCACAAGGCGGCGATCCGTTCATGTGAAGCACAAGGCGGCGATCCGTTCATGTGAAGCACAAGGCGGCGATCCGTTCATGTGAAGCACAAGGCGGAGATCCGTTCATGTGAAGCACAAGGTGGAGATCCGTTCATGTGAAGCACAAGACGGAGATCCGTTCATGTGAAGCACAAGACGGAGATCCGTTCATGTGAAGCACAAGGTGGAGATCCGTTCATGTGAAGTACAAGACGGAGATCCGTTAACGTGAAGCACAAGACGGAGATCCGTTAACGTGAAGCACAAGACGGAGATCCGTTAACGTGAAGCGCAAGACGGAGATCCGTTAACGTGAAGCGCAAGACGGAGATCCGTTAACGTGAAGCACAAGACGGAGATCCGTTAACGTGAAGCACAAGACGGAGATCCGTTAACGTGAAGCACAAGACGGAGATCCGTTAACGTGAAGCACAAGGCGGAGATCCGTTCATGTGAAGTACAAGGCGGAGATCTGGTAACGGGAAGTACAAGGCGCGGCGATCCGTTCATGTGAAGTACAAGGCGCGGCGATCCGTTCATGTGAAGTACAAGACGGAGATCCGTTAACGTGAAGCACAAGGCGGAGATCCGTTCATGTGAAGTACAAGGTGCGGCGATACGTTCATGTGAAGCACAAGATCTCCGTTCATGTGAAGCACAAGGCGGAGATCCGTTCATGTGAAGCACAAGGCGGAGATCCGTTCATGTGAAGCACAAGGCGGAGATCCGTTCATGTGAAGCACAAGGCGGAGATCGGTTCATGTGAAGCACAAGGCGGAGATCCGTTCATGTGAAGCACAAGGCGGAGATCCGTTCATGTGAAGAACAAGGCGGCGATCCGTTCATGTGAAGCACAAGGCGGAGATCTGTACATGTGAAGTACAAGGTGGAGATCCGTTCATGTGAAGTACAAGGCGGAGATCCGTTCATGTGAAGCACAAGGCGGAGATCTGTACATGTGAAGTACAAGGTGGAGATCCGTTCATGTGAAGTACAAGGCGGAGATCCGTTAACGTGAAGCACAAGGCGGAGATCCGTTCATGTGAAGCACAAGGCGGAGATCCGTTCATGTGAAGCACAAGGCGGAGATCCGTTAACGTGAAGCACAAGGCGGAGATCCGTTCATGTGAAGCACAAGGCGGAGATCCGTTCATGTGAAGCACAAGGCGGAGATCCATTAACGTGAAGCACAAGACGGAGATCCGTTAACGTGAAGCACAAGACGGAGATCCGTTAACGTGCAGCACAAGACGGAGATCCGTTAACGTGAAGCACAAGACGGAGATCCGTTAACGTGAAGCACAAGGCGGAGATCCGTTCATGTGAAGTACAAGGCGGAGATCTGGTAACGGGAAGTACAAGGCGCGGCGATCCGTTCATGTGAAGCACAAGGCGGAGATCCGTTAACGTGAAGCACAAGACGGAGATCCGTTAACGTGAAGCACAAGGCATAGATCCGTTAACGTGAAGCACAAGGCGGAGATCCGTTAACGTGAAGCACAAGACGGAGATCCGTTAATGTGAAGCGCAAGGCGGAGATCCGTTCATGTGAAGCGCAAGGCGGAGATCCGTTCATGTGAAGCGCAAGGCGGAGATCCGTTCATGTGAAGCGCAAGGCGGCGATCCGTTCATGTGAAGCCCAAGGCGGAGATCCGTTCATGTGAAGCCCAAGGCGGAGATCCGTTCATGTGAAGCCCAAGGCGGAGATCCGTTCATGTGAAGCGCAAGGCGGAGATCCGTTCATGTGAAGCGCAAGGCGGAGATCCGTACATGTGAAGCTCAAGGCGGAGATCCGTTCATGTGAAGCGCAAGGCGGAGATCCGTTCATGTGAAGCGCAAGGCAAAGATCCGTTCACGTGAAGCACAAGGCGGAGATCCGTTCATGTGAAGCACAAGGCGGAGATCCGTTCATGTGAAGCACAAGGCGGCGATCCGTTCATGTGAAGCACAAGGCGGCGATCCGTTCATGTGAAGCACAAGGCGGCGATCCGTTCATGTGAAGCACAAGGTGGCGATCCGTTCATGTGAAGCACAAGGCGGAGATCCGTTCATGAGAAGCACAAGGCGGAGATCCGTTCATGAGAAGCACAAGGCGGCGATCCGTTCATGTGAAGCACAAGGCGGCGATCCGTTCATGTGAAGCACAAGGTGGCGATCCGTTCATGTGAAGCACAAGGCGGAGATCCGTTCATGAGAAGCACAAGGCGGCGATCCGTTCATGTGAAGCACAAGGCGGCGATCCGTTCATGTGAAGCACAAGGCGGAGATCCGTTCATGAGAAGCACAAGGCGGAGATCCGTTCATGTGAAGCACAAGGCGGAGATCCGTTCATGTGAAGCACAAGGCGGCGATCCGTTCATGTGAAGCACAAGACGGAGATCCGTTCACGTGAAGCACAAGACGGAGATCCGTTAACGTGAAGCACAAGGCGGAGATCCGTTCATGTGAAATACAAGGCGGAGATCTGGTAACGGGAAGTACAAGGCGCGGCGATCCGTTCATGTGAAGCACAAGGCGGAGATCCGTTCATGTGAAGTACAAGGCGGAGATCCGGTAACGTGAAGCACAAGGCGGAGATCCGTTCATGTAAAGTACAAGGCGGAGATCTGGTAACGTGAAGCACAAGGCGGCGATCCGTTCATGTGAAGCACAAGGCGGCGATCCGTTCATGTGAAGCACAAGGCGGCGATCCGTTCACGTGAAGCACAAGGTGGAGATCCGTTCATGTGAAGCACAAGGTGGAGATCCGTTTATGTGAAGCACAAGGTGGAGATCCGTTCATTTGAAGCACAAGGTGGAGATCCGTTCATGTGAAGCACAAGGCGGCGATCCGTTTATGTGAAGCACAAGGTGGAGATCCGTTCATTTGAAGCACAAGACGGAGATCCGTTCATGTGAAGCACAAGGCGGAGATCCGTTCATGTGAAGCACAAGGTGGAGATCCGTTCATGTGAAGCACAAGGTGGAGATCCGTTCATGTGAAGTACAAGACGGAGATCCGTTAACGTGAAGCACAAGGCGGCGATCCGTTCATGTGAAGCACAAGGCGGCGATCCGTTCATGTGAAGCACAAGGCGGCGATCCGTTTATGTGAAGCACAAGGTGGAGATCCGTTCATTTGAAGCACAAGGTGGAGATCCGTTCATGTGAAGCACAAGACGGAGATCCGTTCATGTGAAGCACAAGGTGGAGATCCGTTCATGTGAAGCACAAGGTGGAGATCCGTTAACGTGAAGCACAAGGCGGAGATCCGTTCATGTGAAGTACAAGACCGAGATCTGGTAACGTGAAGTACAAGGCGCGGAGATCCGTTCATGTGAAGCACAAGGCGCGGCGATCCGTTCATGTGAAGCACAAGGCGGAGATCCGTTTATGTGAAGCACAAGGCGGAGATCCGTTCATGTGAAGCACAAGGCGGAGATCCGTTCATGTGAAGCACAAGGCGCGGCGATCCGTTCATGTGAAGCACAAGGCGGAGATCCGTTCATGTGAAGCACAAGGCGCGGAGATCCGTACATGTGAAGTACAAGGCAAAGATCCGTTCATGTGAAGCACAAGACGGAGATCCATTAACGTGAAGCACAAGACGGAAATCCGTTAACGTGAAGCACAAGACGGAGATCCGTTAACGTGAAGCACAAGACGGAGATCCGTTCATGTGAAGCACAAGACGGAGATCCGTTCATGTGAAGCACAAGGCGGAGATCCGTTCATGTGAAGCACAAGGCGGAGATCCGTTAACGTGAAGCACAAGACGGAGATCCGTTAACGTGAAGCACAAGGCGGAGATCCGTTCATGTGAAGTACAAGGCGGAGATCCGCTAACGTGAAGCATAAGGCGACAATCCTTTCATGTTGAGCACAAGGTGGCGATCCATTCATGTGAAGCACAAGGCTGAGATCCGTTCATGTGAAGCACAAGGCGGCGATCCGTTCATGTGAGACACAAGGTGACAATCCGTTTATGTGAAGAACAAGGCGGGAATCCGTTTATGTGAAGCACAAGGCAGTGATCCGTTCATGTGAAGCACAAGGCGGAGATCCATTCATGTGAAGTACAAGACGGAGATCCGGTAACGTGAAGCACAAGGCGGCGATCCGTTCATGTGAAACACAAGGCGGAGATCCGTTCATTTGAAGCATATGACGGTGATCCTTTCAGGGGTAACACAAGGCGGCAATACGTTCATGTGAAGCACAAGGTGGCGATCCGTTCATGTGAAGAACAAGGCGACAATCCGTCCTTGTGAAGCACAAGGCGGAGATCCGTTCATGTGAAGCACAAGGCGGAGATCCGTTCATGTGAAGCACAAGGCGGCGATCCGTTCATGTAAAGCACAAGGCGGCGATCCGCTAACGTGAAGCACAAGGCGACAATCCTTTCATGTTGAGCACAAGGCGACAATCCTTTCATGTTGAGCACAAGGTGGCGATCCATTCATGTGAAGCACAAGGCTGAGATCCGTTCATGTGAAGAACAAGGCGGAGATCCGTTCATGTGAAGCACAAGGCAGTGATCCGTTCATGTGAAGCACAAGGCAGCAATCCGTTCACGTGAAGCACAAGGCAGAGATCCGTTCATGTGAAGCACAAGGTGGAGATCCGGTAACGTGAAGCACAAGGCGGAGATCCGTTCATGTGAAGCACAAGGTGGAGATCCAGTAACGTGAAGCACAAGGCAGAGATCCGTTCATGTGAAGTACAAGGAGGAGATCTGGTAACGTGAAGCACAAGGCGGCGATCCGTTCATGTGAAACACAAGGTGGAGATCCGGTAACGTGAAGCACAAGGTGGAGATCCGTTCATGTGAAGTACAAGGAGGAGATCTGGTAACGTGAAGCACAAGGCGGCGATCCGTTCATGTGAAACACAAGGTGGAGATCCGGTAACGTGAAGCACAAGGCGGCGATCCGTTCATGTGAAACACAAGGTGGAGATCCGGTAACGTGAAGCACAAGGCGGAGATCCGTTCATGTGAAGCACAAGGTGGAGATCCGGTAACGTGAAGCACAAGGCGGCGATCCGTTCATGTGAAGAACAAGGTGGCGATCCGTTCATGTGAAGCACAAGGTGGCGATCCATTTATGTGAAGCACAAGGCGGCGATCCGTTCATGTGAAGCACAAGGTGGCGATCCATTTATGTGATGCACAAGGTGGCGATCCGTTCATGTGAAGCACAAGGTGGCGATCCATTTATGTGAAGAACAAGGTGGCGATCCGTTCATGTGAAGAACAAGGCGGCGATCCGTTCATGTGAAGCACAAAGCGGCGATCCGTTCATGTGAAGCACAAGGCGGCGATCCGTTCATGTGAAGCACAAGGTGGCGATCCATTTATGTGATGCACAAGGTGGCGATCCGTTCATGTGAAGCACAAGGCTGAGATCCGTTCATGTGAAGCACAAGGCGGCGATCCGTTCATGTGAGACACAAGGCGGAGATCCGTTCATGTGAAGCACAAGGTGGCGATCCATTTATGTGATGCACAAGGTGGCGATCCGTTCATGTGAAGCACAAGGTGGCGATCCGTTCATGTGAAGCATATGACGGTGATCCTTTCAGGGGAAACACAAGGCGGGGATCCGTTCATGTGAAGCAAAAGGCGGCGATCCGGTAATGTTAAACACTGCTTAAATTTTTTTTTCTTTATTGTGATTTTACACTGCCTATTTATTGTTTATTGTGGTTTTGCACTTCCTTTTTTATTTTGTATTATTTTGCTTTACGCTCTTTGGAAGATAAAACATATGAAAAGCCATCCAGTTCTAATTGCAGCCTGTGTCCCCATTAGGGTAGTTGGCTCTCCCATTGTATTGAGTATTATTGCAGCTGGACTGTTTAATCTTCTGGGATTGTTAATTTCCCGGGAGTGTGCGATGATTTCTTTGAAAACATAATTAATCTAGCGGGGGGGGGAGGGGGAGGTCACTTGGGTCAGCGGACATCTTTATATACATCTGCCGGGTTTCTGGATCTCCTATCACCTGTGCGGAGAGGAGAGAGGCGGTGAGTGTTATATATTATTATTATTTTATATATATTTTGGTATAGATAGTATAGATAGTGCCGACATCTGTCTATAAATTAGGGGCATTCATGGGAAACGCATCAATATCGCGATTATAAAAATTACTATTATTATTATTATTATTATTATCCAAATTTCCATCATTTTCCACAGTGAGGGTATACAGGTACTATAGCAATGGTATTTTTACTAATAATAATACACCTAATATTACCAAAAGTATTGGGACGCCGGCCTTTACACGCACATGAACTTTAATGGCCTCCCAGTCTTAGTCCGGAGGGTTCAATATTGAGTTGGCTCCGCCCTTTGCAGCTATAACAGCTTCAACTCTTCTAGGAAGGCCGTCCACAAGGTTTAGGAGGGTGTCTATGGGAATGTTTGACCATTCTTCCAGAAGTGCATTTGCGCCCACGGAAATTCAGGGCTCAGGTATGTAAAACGGGGGGGGCTGAACACTACAAGGTGTTTTTCACCTTAATGTATAGCATACAATAAGGTGAAAAAAAAAAAAAGTTCATGGTCATCTAAGGGCAGGCGTCCCAATACTTTTGACAATATAGTGTAGCTCTGACATATACCGCAGCGCTGTACAGAGATCACTGAGCCAGGCACATCAGTCTCTGTACAGAGGAGCTTACACTCGAATGCCCCCTCCCCCCACAGTCACATCAGTCTCTGTACAGAGGAGCTTACACTCTAATGTCCCCCCCCCCACAGTCACATCAGTCTCTGTACAGAGGAGCTTACACTCTAATGTCCCCCCCCCCCACGGTCACATCAGTCTCTGTACAGAGGAGCTTACACTCTAATGTCCCCCCCCCCCCACAGTCACATCAGTCTCTGTACAGAGGAGCTTACACACTAATGCCTCGTACACACGATCGGAATTTCCGATGGAAAAAGTCAGACGGAATTTTTTCATCGGATATTTTCCGACTGAGTGTATGCCCCATCGGAAATTCCAACGGAGTTAGAAAGAGAACATGTTCTCTTCTTTTTTTTTTTTTACGGAAAACAAATATATTGTATGCGCAGAGATAGGCGGCACGGATGGGCGACACGGATGGGCACTGATAGGCGGCATGGATCGGCACGGATGGGCATGGATAGGCACGGATGGGCATGGATAGGCACTGATTGCTGGCAAGGCTGGGCACTGATAGGTGGCACGGATGGGCACTGATAGGTGGCACAGATGTACTGTAATAAATTGTACTGATGGATGCCAATTAGTGCCAAACAATAATGCCTGCCAATCAGTGATGCCCATTGTGGGCACTGATTGGCATCCATTGTGGGCACTGATTGGCATCCCTGGTGGTCTAGGGTGGCATATCTGGTGGTGGGCATCCCTAGTGGTCTGGTAGCATCCCTGGTGGTCTAGTGTGGGCATCCTGGGGGGGGGGGGGCTGCACTGATAATCTCCGCCCTCTCTTTGAAATCATCAGTAACCAGAAGTTACTTTACCACTCCTATGCAGACGAAACACAACTGTATTTCCGCATATGCAACAAAAAGGATCATCATCTCGGACTAGAGAAATGCCTCACTCTAATAGATAACTGGATGACAAAGAGTTATCTTAAACTCAACGGTTCAAAAACAGAACTTCTCCTGTTTCCCGCCAACCGTAAAATTCATCCCGTGACAACATGGACTCCCCCACCCATTCTGGGTCAATCCATCACCCCCAGCGCCAAAGTCAAAAGTCTCGGAGTCATTTTCGATACCTACATGACAATGGACGCACAAATAGGGTCAGTAGTCAGCGGATCCCACCATCTGCTGCGCCTACTACGCAGACTCACGCCCTTTATCCCGAAAGAGGACATTGCAGACGTGGTGGGAACAATCATCAATTCCAGACTCGACTACGCAAATGCCCTCTATCTAGGACTCCCCAAATACCAAATCACTCGTCTGCAAGTCGTTCAAAATACGGCCGCTCGACTAGTGACTGGGAAAAACCATGGGAATCAATCTCACCTTCACTGAGATCCCTTCATTGGTTGCCAGTAAAAGACAGAATCACTTTCAAGGCACTCTGCCTAATACATAAGTGTATTCAAGGCAACGCCCCCCAATATCTATGCGGAAAAATAAAAGCCCACAACCCCAATCGCATTCTGCGATCCACCAATCAAAACCTCCTCCAGATACCCAAGGCCAGATACAAGTCCAAAGGAGATCGAAGATTTGCAGTCCAGGGACCTCGCCTGTGGAATGCACTACCAACCACCATCCGACTGGACCAATCACATCCCCCATAACTACCAACCCCCATCCGACTGGAGTCGGACCACTTGGCCTTCAGGAGAAAGATTAAAACCCATCTCTTCTGAGGTCAAGGGGTTCCTTACCCATGAAATGGATACAGCGCCCAGAGGCGATTCAGTTCGCATGTGTTGCGCTATATAAGTTTTTCACTCACTCATAATCGATCAGCACAAACCCAGAGGAGCAGCCGATCACCAGCTCTTCTTGTTTACATCGTGATCAGCCGATTAGAACAAATTCTGGAATGAATTATGCTCACAATCCGAGTGTGTGTGTATATATATATATTGTGATGGTTCAGGCGGCGTACACACGGTCGAACATGTCCGCTGAAACTGGTCCGCGGACCAGTTTCCACGGATATGTCCAACCGTGTGTACGGCCTAGCGGACAGGTTTCCAGCGGACATGTTCGGTCGTGTGTAGGGCCTACCGGACAGTTTTCCGGCCTAGCGGACAGGTTTCCAGCGGACAAAAGTTTATTAGCAAGCTAAGAAACTTGTCCGCTGGAAACATGTCCGTCGGACATGTCCGATGGTTAGTACACCTAATCGGACATGTCCGCTGGTTATGACGTGTAACCAGCGTCCCGAAATCCCGCGCATGCGTCAAATTGATTCGACGCATGCATGGAAGCGTTGCACTTCTGTGTTTGAGAACGTCGGTGTCTTCTACGTCGCCGCGTTCTCTGTCCGCGGGGATTTTGGTCTGATGGTGTGTACACACATCAGACCAAAAGCTCCCAGGAGACATGTCCGATGAAAACGGTCCGCGGACCGTTTTCATCGGAAATGTCTCCTCGTGTGTACGGGGCCTCAGAGCTGCAATCGAGCTCAAGCTGAATATCTGCTGCGGCTTGTAAAGTGTGGAAATGCGTGCACGTCAGAAGCAATCACATTGGACATCTACAATGGCGTCCCTAGGGGTGGGCTGACCCCCCCAACATTATGCTGTGCCCCACCATGTGCCCCCCCCCCCCAAAAAAAATTTGTTGTTGCATTTTTTGTATTTTGCTCGGGCCGTCGCTGGAGTAACACAGTCTCTCCTGAGAGGGAGAGCATCTCCAGTCAGCTTCTGCAGGGGGATTCCCCCCCTCCCTCTGCTCGCTGACACTGCATAATGCGAGCGCTCACACAGCCGCCCGATCTGCTCCTTCCCCTGCATTACTGCTGCTGGGGGCTCGGCTCTCTATAACCAATAGTGCCAGCCTTCCCCTGCATGCACCCATAATGTCTCCAGCAGTATAGGGTGACCACGTGTCCCGTATTGCCCGGGACAGTCTCGCATTTAGCCAGTCTGTCCCGGGCACATTCATTCCGGGACAATACAGTGTCCTGGAATGAAACTGACACAGCCACCCCCCCAGGGGCCAATCTGATGTCCCCAAAAAAGGCCGCCACATCACCGCTTTACTCACTGACAGTACTTGTCCTGGCCGGGAATGCCTGGAGGAACACAGTCCCCGCCCCCTGCTTGTGATTGGAGAAATCATAAATCCCGCTGTGATTCGTTACAGCACAAGCTGATTTTTGGGAAGGGAGGGTGTCCCTGAATGGTAGTTTGGAAATGTGGTCACCCTACAGCACTAGGTCCTAATACACTACCGTGCGCTGCCAAGGAGACAGATGCCAGACCAGCACTGGCAATAGCAGGGACAGGACAGCTGGGGAACCCCACAGTGGCAGAACACCAGGGCCCGGTGGCAAGACAACCTTTGCAACCCTGAGAGTTCTCCCACTGCTTTGGACCCTTATATTTTCTTGGTGTGCTGGTGACATATATCTCTTGTCTTCTGCCACCCTGGGGGGCCCCAGTATTGTAGGAAGGGAGCTTAGAGCAGAACATGTGAAAGGGCCCGTTGTGGGATCGTAGTAAAGGGCCCCAGGATATATATATATATATATATAATTGCATTTTAAAGTTGGCCCCCCCTACCTTTGTCCCTGTCCCCCCCATGTGCCCCCCTAAATATGAAAGCTGGAGACTAGGGTGACCACATTTCCAAACTGCCATTCAGAGACACCCCCCCCCGCATACACCCTCTCGCTAGCGCTCCAAAAAATCGTCACCAGTTTAGACAGGCGGTATACATTTTCTACATATATATATTTTATATTGCCCCCACTTGTCAGCTTCATGTTGTATTGCCCCCCCCCCCCCACTTGTCAGTCTCATATTTTTACTGTACTGTCCCCAGTCCCAGTGCCCTGACTTGTCATCTGACCTGCTCCAATCAGGTTCCATTTGCTCACCGTCTGATCTGGACTGGTCTGGTGAGTGGTTGAGTGCCGGTCTTTGTTTCCTGTTCCAGGCTGGGGAGCCCACCACTCATGCAGTTGATTGTCTCGAGCCGCGGGCGGGAGGAGGAGAAGTCAGGCAATGCGCTGCAGGAGTTGTGACGGGTAGCAGAGCCATGGATCTAAGCCAGCCAGTATTGCAGAATGCCGCTGCCTCACCGGGAGGTCACTAAAGACTGGAGGAGTCAGGAGGAGTTGCTCTGGCTGCTCTCTCTGGGTGCTGAGGAGGTGGGTGGACAGAGCGCAGGGCAGCACTGGATAAAGGCTTTGCTCTTCTCTGCCTCGCTCCAAGACTCTGAAAATGTGACGTCACTGGTTGCTAGACGCCCTAGTAACCAGTTTGGCAATTGTCTATTAGGGTGGCTATGTGTCCTCCTTTTATTCTGGGACAATACAGTGTCCCGGAATGAAAGGTGCCTGGGACATGGGACACAAATGAGAATTATGGGACAATCCCGGGCAATCTGGGACACGTGAGCACCCTAGGCCATGGGTACTTCGGCCGGGATGTCACCCACGGTTCGCTCCATTGCTTCCAGACCTGGGAGAGCCTCTTTGGATTTACATCCACACTTCAGGTACTTTCACATCAACCCTCACACCCACCCACTCACTCACACTTATTGATCTTTTGATCTCCTAATTACCCCCCTTTTTTCTTTTCCTAATCTTCTGCTTTGCATTTTTTTACTTCTTTGTTTTGTCCTATCATTCACTTTCTCTCCTTCCAACAGAACCTGATTTATGTTCCCCGCTTGTCCACCTCCCAGTCTGGCAATGTAGTGTGACTGTTCGTGTTCCTCTTGGGCTGATGTTTCCCGCCACCCTTTCTCGGACTCCCTTTGTCAGCTTGGGAGCCCTTTTGAGCGGGGGGGGGGGGGGGGGCTGAACCACCGCCTCTACCCCGGGGGAGACAGCTTATCCAGGGCCATCAGCCTATTCCCAACTGTGGGACTATTGGGGTATGCATTTTGGGCTTTGCCACTGGTAATGTATACAATCCCCTACTCTGCTCTCCTATTGAAAGCATGATTTAACCCATTTAAGACTTTAGTGACCTAATTGTCCATTTATTTACTATTCTAGTTGACATTTACACACCCCACTCCTGATGACTGGCTTTAAACGCCAAGAAATGCGCCAAGTCCATGCTCAAGGATGCAAAGTCAAGTTTGTCCAACAATGAATTTTTATCAATCTTACTGTGTATATATCTCTATAGCAGTGGTTCTCAACCTGGGGGGTCGGGACCCCCTCAGGGGTCGAACGATGATTTGCCAGGGGTCACCGAATCCTGGGCTGTTCCTGAAGCCTTCACAACTCTCCCAGCCTTTTTGCGGCCGCCCAGCTGGGCTGTTTCTGGAGCACGCAGATGACCACTCGGCCTCTTTACAGCCACCCATTCAGTTCATGGCATGGGGGCAGAGACTAGAGGTCAGCTGACTGGTGAGGAATGTGAAGTGTGAGGGGCTGGAGGAGACCCCATCTCCTGATTTCGGCAATAGGTGTCACTGCTACGAGACACCACAAAGTCGGAGACACAGTGAGTAACTCTACCAGTGATTATAGTTGCCATTAAAAGTCCCCACTACAGTTCTCAGATCAGCAGATCCCAACTCCCCGCCAGCACTGCCACTCATCCCAACTACGTGCCAGCACTGCCACTGATCCCAACTCCCCGCCAGCACTGCCACTCATCCCAACTACGTGCCAGCACTGCCACTGATCCCAACTCCCCGCCAGCACTGTCACTGATCCCAACTACCCGCCAGTACTGCCACTCATCCCAACTCCCCACCAACACTGCCACTGATCCCAACACCCCACCAACACTGCCACTGATCCCAACTCCCCGCCAGCGCTGCCACTGATCCCAACTCCCCACCATCACTGTCACTGATCCCAACTACCCACCAGCACTGCCACTGATCCCAACTTACCGCCAGCACTGCCACTCATCCCAACTCCCAGCCAGCACTGCCACTCATCCCAACACCCTGCCAGTGCTGCCACTGATCCCAACTCCCCGCCAGCGCTGCCACTGATCCCAACTCCCCGCCAGCGCTGCCACTGATCCCAACTCCCCGCCAGCACTGCCACTGATCCCAACTACCCACCAGCACTGCCACTGATCCCAACTCCCCGCCAGCACTGCCACTGATCCCAACTACCCGCCAGCACTGCCACTGATCCCAACTCCCCGCCAGCACTGCCACTCATTCCAACTCCCCGCCAGCACTGCCACTGATCCCATTCCCCCCCACCCCCACCAAGGAGTAACAGAAAGAATAAAAATAGAGAATACATTGAAGGGAGAGGAAAAGAGGGGGAAGAACAAAGAAAAAGGGAGCGAAAGAATAAGAGAAAGAACAAGAAAGACAGCTAGAGACAGAGATGAAAAAAATAAAGAAATTAGGATAGAGAGAGAGAGAAAACCGAAAGAAAGGAGAACAAAAAGAGAAAGAGTGGTACATCCTAGAAATGTACCATAAGGTGTTTTAATACTGTACGAGTGGAAGGGACTCAGGGAGCGCTAAAATTACTTGTCTTGCCTTGGGTGCTGACAACCCACACTACAAAAATAATTTTACTGTTAGGGGTCCCCACAACTTGGGAAATGTTATCAAAGGGTCACGACACTAGAAAGGTTGAGAACCACTGGTCTAATTGGCTGAAATACAAGAAGAGTGTAGAAACTTGATGTCCGAAGTTTGGTTGTGCTCGTCCTCTTCTGTATTTCCTCATACCTCCAGTGCGTGTGCAGCGGGGGGTAGACACCAACCTTTAGCTACATTCTTGTCTCGATGGGAGGTAGTGCTACTAGCGGCCATTTTGAGTAAGGAAGTCCATAAAAACAGTTTATATATACAAAGTAAAATATAGACTTTATAGTATAGAAAATAGGCATTTTTATGATTATCACATTCCTTCACAATATATACATACACATGTGTTTGAGCTTTGGGTGCACACCCTAATGCCATGGTCTGCGCACACATATGACTGACAGGTTAATGTAACCATTTTGTTCATTGCTCATTATAAGTGTTTGTTTTTTATCAGTGATTGGCTCCTTTATTCCTGACAGTAACTGGCCATGCTCCCTGTTCCCAACACTAGTTTCCACATGCCATCCACCTTCCTCCTCATCGGAATCCCTGGTTTAGAAAATGGAGATGTGTGGATATCAGTCGTCTTCTGTGCCCTCTATATCCTGGCCATCCTGGGCAACAGCTCCTTACTGTACATCATCAAAACCGAGGAGACCCTCCATACCCCCATGTATTTCTTCCTCTCCATGCTTGCCCTCAACGACTTGGCCTTCTGCAGCTCCACTGTGCCAAAGACCCTGGGGATCTGGTGGGTGAATAGTGGTCTTATTGATGCCACCAGCTGCCTCGCCCAAATGTTCTTCGTCCATTGTCTTTCAGTCATCGAGTCAGGGATCCTGGCCGCAATGGCATACGACCGCTTTGTGGCCATCTGTTCCCCGCTCAGATATAGTTCGGTCCTCACCTACGGCCTTCTGCAAAATATTGCGCTTGTCATTCTGCTCAGAGCCATCGTGGTCATCATTCCCCTTCCTATTCTGGCAGCACAACTCCAGTACTGCGGTGGGAATGTTGTGCTGCACTCGTACTGCGATCACATGGCCGTGGTCAATGTAGCGTGTGGCAACAAATATGCTGACAGTGTTTACGGATTAGCGATGTCTCTTTGTGTCACCGGGTTTGACTTGCTCATCATTGGACTGTCCTACTCTATGATCCTACGAGCCATCTTCAAGATGCCCACCAAGGTTGCCCGTCGGAAAGCAGTAGGAACCTGCAGCTCCCACATCAGTATTATAGTCGTGGCTTATTTCTGTGCGATCTTCTCATTCATCACGTACAGGTTTGGACAGAACTCCATCCCTCATAACGTCCACATCCTCTCCTCCAATTTTTATGTCTTATTCCTGCCCTTCTGGAACCCCCTTATCTACGGCATGAAGACAAAGCAAATCCGACAACGGCTCAAAAGCATTCTCTTCTATCAAAGTACATTTCCATGGAACAGGCATCAAAGTAGCATAAAAAGGTTCTAGAGAAGATTTTATTTTGCTTTGACTGAAAATGTATCACAAATTTTGTTGTAAAAAAAGATAAAAGTTATAATTAATAGTTAATAGTTTATTTTTATTTTAAATGTCTCTTTATTAAACGTTTTCATTACAAAAATCACAATACATAAATACTTAAAACACAACATAGACAAATAAACATGTACGGTCTCAATATAACCCCTTCATAAAATCTGATTAATATTTATGACAATTTTTTCCGGGAGATCCACCAACCCCACGCCAAAGTATGCCCACACCTATATTTTTAATCCAGCTATTTAAGGGGGATGAAGATACGTTGAAAGAGAGCTATAATGGCAAAGAGATAACAGAAAAGATACAAGGGGAGAGGAGGGAGAGAGACACCGGAGACAAAGGCGGCCCTGCCCACCCTCCTCCTCTCAGAAAAAAAAGAATATATATATATCTCGCAATAAATGTGCAGATCTAAAAATTCTACCAAAAAAACAAAAGGAAATTTATTTTAGTGTTATATCATTTATAAGTCGCTTTAACCACTTAAGGACCCCTCCACGCCGGTATACGACGGCAGAATGGCACAGCTGGGCACAATCACGTACCTTTAGGTGTCTCTTTAACCACTTAAGGACCGCCTCCTGCACATTTACGTCGGCAGAATGGCACGGCTGGGCACATGTACGTACAGGTACGTCCTGTGCTAGTGCCCAGCCGTGGGTCACGGGCGCACGCCCGCGACCCCGGTCCGAAGCTCCGGGACCCACAGACCCGATCGCTGCTGGAGTCCCGCGATCGGTCCCCGGAACTGAAGAACGGGAAGAGCTTCTCCGTTCTTCACTGTGGCGGCGTCATCGATCGTGTGTTCCCTTTTATAGGGAGACACAATCGATGACGCCACACCTACAGCCACACCCCCCTACATTTGTAAACACACATGAGGTCACACATAACCCCATCAGCGCCCCCTGTGGTTAACTCCCAAACTGCAATTGTCATTTTCACAGTAATCAGAGCATTTTAAATGCATTTTTTGCTGTGAAAATGACAATGGTCCCAAAAATTTGTCAAAATTGTCCGATGTGTCCGCCATAATGTCGCAGTCATGATAAGAATCGCTGATCGCCGCCATTAGTACTAAAAAAAACAAATATTAACAAAGATGCCATAAAACTATCCCCTATTTTGTAGATGCTATAACTTTTGCGCAAACCAATCAATAAACGCTTATTGCGATTTTTTTACCAAAAATATGTAGAAGAATACGTATCAGCCTAGACTGAGGGAAAAAAATGTTTTATATATTTTTTGGGGATATTTATTATAGCAAAAGTGCTATAAAAATGCACTGATTACTGTGAAAATGACACTGGCAGTGAAGGGGTTAACCAGGAGGAGTTAAGTGTGTCCTAAGGGAGTGTTTCTTACTGTAGGGGGGTGTGGCTGTAGGTGTGATGTCACTGATCGTCGTTCCCTATATCAGGGAACAGATGATCACACTGACACACAGAAGAACGGGGAAGGTTTGTTTACACACTCACCTCTCCCCATTCTTCAGCTCCTGTGACCGATCGCGAGACAATGGCGGCGATCGGGTCTGCCTCCTGCACATATACGTCGGCAGAATGACACGGCTGGGCACAGGCACGTACCTGTACGTTTTCTTTAAGAGCCCAGCCGTGTCATTCTGCCGACGTATATGTGCAGGAGGCGGTCCTTAAGTGGTTAATGTTGATTGGACCCTGAACAAAAATATTCTAGGGCCCCCCCCCATGCAATTTTGCTCTCCACCTGCTCTGAGACATACAAGAAATATCAGCTAGACTTAAAATCAGTTTACTGTATCAGATCAGGTAGTGATTGCGATTGGTTGCCAGAGGTTACAGCATATCATTACCACTTACTGATTGGTTGCTAGAGGTTACAGCACACATTACGACTCACTGATTAGTTGCTAGAGGTTACAGCACACGTTACGACTCACTGATTAGTTGCTAAAGGTTACAGCACACATTACGACTCACTGATTAGTTGCTAGAGGTTACAGCACACATTACGACTCACTGATTAATTGCTAGAGGTTACAGCACACTTTACGGCTCACTGATTAGTTGCTAGAGGTTACAGCACACTTTACGGCTCACTGATTAGTTGCTAGAGGTTACAGCACGTTTTCTTTTTCGTTGATTGGTAGCTAGAGATTACTGTACGGTAATACTGCTCACTGATTGGTTCCTAGAGGTTACAGCACATCATCACTTCACTGCAGAGGGGCATGATATACGTATGAATGCCGCCTTTATTTACATATCAATGTCACAGGCCTTAGCTATTTGCATATGAATGCCGTTGATAATTACATATGAATGATCCAATTATTTACATATGAATGATCCAATTATTTACATATGAATGATCCAATTATTTACATATGAATGCAGCCATTATTTACATATGGATGTCTCCATTATTTACATATGAATGACAGTTATTTACACATAAACACAGGGTCTGCAGGTGAGTCATCTGTACACAACAATAGGGCAGAGCTGGGCGGCATTAGTAGCAGCACTTCACACTGATATACCAGGACACAGCACAGGACTAAATCTTCAAGGGACAAGGGAATTTAAACTGGGATAGTTGGCAAGTATGAGGCAGCTGCTTTGGGCCCCACAACAATGACAGGGCCCAGGGCAGCTGCCTCTTTTGCCCTGCCTTAAAGACGCCCCTGAATAAACATATATGTATAAAAATGCATGGTGGTGACACCATATACAGATAATAAAGTGCAATGTGCAGTGTGACAGACTCACCCGGGACAGAGGCTTTTGGAGGGGACGGAATGCTAGCCTCTTGCCTTGCGCGATCATGGGCCCTGGCATTTGGGGGAACGGTGCTCTTTGTGAGCTGTTTGCCTGGGGACCCTGTGTATGCCATATTAGAGTGACTGATTCATACTGTTGGGACATACAGTGTAAGGAGATGCTAATGCCGTCACCTCCAGCCATCTGTCTGTTCTCTGTGCTAATTGACCCTGCTATTGTGTGAAGATGTCCTGTGTTTACACTTATGATAATGTGTATTGTATAGCAGGTGAGCGAGGAGACGTGACGTCTACCCTGAAAGGTCATATCTATGAGTCACCTTGTCTGGGTAAATGATTAGTTAATTAGCTCATGTTAATTTATGTTCTGGTTACCTCCTATTTAACTGTATATAAGATTGGATTCTTGGTTCTGTCAGAACATTTGGGGTTAAAAGAATACATATAAGATCGCACATTTTATATGTTTCATAGTGTTCCACATTCATATATGTGTTTAGTAGAGGAGACACCATTTTGTGTCTTAAGTTGAGTCACAGTTCAAAACCTATGAATAAGGCTGTGTTACCAGAGGGACTTTATGTCTCACAGGGGGGTGTATAAACCTTGTCTGTGCCATCTCCCAGGTCATATTTCTTTTGGGTTTGACACTTATAAGATAAGAGAATGGTGAGGAATTCTGGTTTCACATGTGAGATGAAAGGCCCTGCACAGCATGACACAACATAGTATTGTCTTTATATATTGAGGCCATGGGGCTTATTCACAATGTCGGTGGGTTTATATATTATACATCTCAAATAGTATTGTGTATTGGTAATGCCTTAAAGCGGATGTTCGCTCAAAAAAAATATTAAAAGCCAGCAGCTACAAATACTGCAGCTGCTGACTTTTAATATTAGGACACTTACCTGTCCTGGAGTCCAGCGGCGTTTGCAGCAGAGGACGAGTGATCGCTCGTCACCCTGCTGCTCCCCCCTCCATCCACGCTGAGGGAACCAGGAAGTGAAGCGCTCCGGCTTCACTGCCCGGTTCCCTGCGGCACATGCGCGAGTCGCGCTGCGCCCGCCGATTGGCTCCCACTGTGTGCTGGGAGCCGAGTGTTCCCAGCACACAACGGGGGGGGGCGACGGGATGTGACGCAATGCCCGTCTTTTGCCCGTGAATACCGGGCCGGAAGTGGGTGCAAATACCTGCCTTTAGACAGGTATCTGCACCCCCCTCCCCCCTGAAAGGTGTCAAATGTGACACCGGAGGGGGGGAGGGTGCCGATCAGCGCGACTTCACTTTAGGGTGGAGAACCACTTTAACAATATATGTGTATTAGTAATTCATATATAAACCAGTTTAATACATAGACATTACTAGGGTCCCAACAATACAAGATCCTAAAATAGCTGAATAGTATTAGGCTGCTTTGATCACATTCCGGCATTAGTTTAAAGGAACTTCCCAAGGCACGTGCGCTGATCATAAAACCTTATCTCAATCATAAATTTAGGGGGTTGCCGAAATGTCTAGGTTTGTTGTCATTTTGTTTGACATATAAAACAATTTATGGTGTTATACCAGGCCAGAAGTCACAGGGGGGTTGTAAGTCATGATTAACTCTGATTGACCCTAAAATTAGGAATTATTCCTTAGACACCACCGCCCCCTACAGGTTAATATCGGCATGGTTCAAGATGGTCACCCACCAAAACATATTGTCATGTGACATTGCCAGTCATGTGATAGTGATATACACACCCACTTCTTTGGAGAGATAAAAAGTGATTACACAAGACAAGGGAAAAGATCTGAAAAAGCTTGGTGGGAGAGAGATGGCCAGGCTGAGGGGAGCTGATCTCTGGAGGGCTGATGGCTGGAAGCTGCTCTGATCTCTGAAGGAAGCTGGAAGGCAGACGTTGACCGCAAACATGTAGCAATGGTTCAGAGAGAATCTTTCATTAGGATTCTCACTTCTCAATACAGGAAGAGCTCTTACATACTGGTAAAGTATAATCTTACATCCTCTATGCAATAGGTAGTTTAAACAGATACCAACTGGGGCCACTCTATTATCTTAGCAAGTGTTAATTGGATCTGGAAGATTTTTTAACTGCAGTATAAGATCCTTCAGAGGCAATTAAAGAAGTAACGCATACTGTATATAGACACTTGTTACATATATCGATCACAATATCATTGTGAGTCCTAGTGAATGGCCTAATGTTGGGATATGTTTAAACAGGTGATGTATTCGAGATAGCCTTGTGTGTTAAAAAGACATTCTTGGCCAAATTACCAAGAACTGTCCACAGGACATCTTGTCTTTGTGTTTTAAGAAGTAGTAGCAAGAGATCTGTTTGATATTGAGAAGAAATAACGCAAGGTCAAATTACAAGCCACCAGGTTTTACATACGCCAGGATGATTTATATGAGAGCTATGAATTTACCTTGTCATATAATGTAAATATTATCTGAACATTCAACCTCTTTTATCTCTATTGTAGAAGCATATCATTTATTTGTTTTAACACAAATTGTACCTGATTTAAATGTTTGCACTATATCTTTAGTTAATAAATATATATATTTTAAATATTCATTTGTATTACTTGTCCTTAAAATAGCACGGATAAAATAATTTTGATATCTTGTATGGTAGGAAAAGTGTATATCTCCCAAAGCACAGATTTACATATTTCCATAAATACAGTAATATTTTATAGTTCAGAATAAACATTCTGACGGCATATGTAGGCTCTACGCCGAGATACGTCAATGGTTCTGACAGTTCTAATAAACACTCCATGTTCAGCAGACAAACAAGTCTCGTCTCGTTGTGTGCTTGTGAGCAGCTGGAATATCTGATATCTATATCCAGACTGATAGGAAGCGGCCCGGTCAGTTTAGGTGGACGGCCGTGTCTTGGTAGGTTTGCAGTTGTGCCATACTCTTCCCATTTTCCGATGATGGATTGAACAGAAGCTCCGTGAGAGCTTGGAAGATTTTTTTATAACCTAACCCTGCTTTATACTTCTCCACAACTTTATCCCTGACCTGCCTGTTGTGTTTCTCGGCCTTCATGATGCTGTTTGTTCACTAAGGTTCTCTAACAAACCTCTGAGGGCTTCACAGAACAGCTGTATTCATACTGAGATTAAATGACACACAGATGGGACTCTATTTACTAATTAGGGGACTTCTGAAGATGATTGGTTCCTCTAGATTTTAGTTATCAGAGTAAAGGGGGCTGAATACAAATGCCCCTCCCCCCACACTTTTCACATATTTATTTGTATCATTTATCATTTTCCTTCCCTCACGGATCCGTGGGTCATTGAAGCTCTTCCTGCATTACCTGAAGTACACCTGGGTGGCCGTATTACCTGTTTTCCTCTTCACAATCATGTGACACTTTGTGTTGTCTCTCACATAAAATCCCAATAAAATACATTTACGTTTTTGGTTGTAACATGAGAAAATTTGGAAAATTACAAGGGGTATGAATACTTTTTCTAGGCACCTGTAGATTCGTTTTTGAGTTCATTGTTATTATTATTTATCATTTCTTTGGAAGCTGTTCTGTAGATTGTTCTGTAGATTTACACGCGTCGCCGCGGCTCTACATAAATCGGATTCATTGTTTGTACAGTAAAACAATAGAATTTTCTTCATAATACGTATGATATTGTTACTTTTTGAAATAAATAATATGTTTTTTCATTTCACGAAGGTCACTGTGCCCTTTGTTCTTTGCTCCTTTGTTTCTCCGACCTCATCCTTCGACATCTGCTGATTTAAGATGGACATTACCAGGAATAGTCAGAGGTCATGCGATGCGGCACCCAAACAAAATTGGCGTCCTTTTTTTCCCCACAAATAGAGCTTTCTTTTGGTGGTATTTGATCACCTCTGCGGTTTTTATTTTTTGCGCTATAAACAAAAAAAGAGCGTCAATTTTGAAAAAAAAAAGCAATATTTTTTACATTTTGCTATAATAAATATCCACCCAAAAAATATATATATAAAAAAAAAACGTTTTTTTTCCTCAGTTTAGTCCGATACGTATTCTTCTACATATTTTTGGTAAAAAAAAAAATCGCAATAAGCGTTTATCGATTGGTTTGCGCAAAATTTATAGCGTTTACAAAATAGGGGATAGTTTTATGGCATTTTTATAAATTTTTTGTTTTTTTACTACTAGCGATTTTTTTCATGACTGCGACATTACGGCGGACACGGTGGACAATTTTGACACATTTTTGGGACCATTGTAATTTTCACAGCGAAAAGTGCTATAAAAATGCACTGATTACTGTGAAAATGACAGAAAAGGAAATACCGCGCTTTAACATATAAAATAACTAGCTAAGCTGCAACATGACAGTGTCATACAAACACAAATCACGTAAGGAACAGAAAGAATGTTGCGCTATTAATAAAAAACTAAACTAAACAAACAGTTGATACCCAAAAAATATATTGAAAATATTATGAATGCAAAAAACCCCTAAATGAAAGAGGAATAAAATGAATAACTGGCAAAAAGAGTCTTTGTGTCAATCAAAAAATCGTTGCAAGCAAGTTCTTCAATATTGAATAGACTGTTGGAAACATATGCGATGATCGACACCACTAGATAGAAAGGTGGAGGCTTACCGGATGGCAAGCAATGACCAGCTTGCGGCTGCAAACCCCAGCCAGGGCCTTTTGATGATCCTCGTAGGGAGATGACAAGGGGGTAGATGTTGAAGCTTCCCGCACCAAGAGCCACAAGATCACGGCGTGTCACACACAAAAAGAAGGAACTCAATGGTGAAGTACAGCAGGACCAGTATGTACAAGCTATTCGTGACTCAAGGGACCACCACCACCAAAGCACCCTAAATTTGAGAGGCTTACCAGAACGTAGGGCAATATAAACATGTGGCTAAACCCCTAGCCAGGGCCTTTTGAATCCCACGCGGTGATATATCGTACGGGTCCTCCGATATGATTAGGTCAATGGGTGCATAGAAAAAACGATAATGCCCACATAGTGAAGTATGTAAGTTAAGGGATTTAATATAAAAAGTAGTACACTTACAGGTTAAAAGCAGAAAAATGGATAGAAGCCGGCCGGCTCTAACAAACGCCCATCCACACGGAACGAAGAAACGTCTTGCGTCAGCACGCTACCTTCCCGACGCACGTTTCGTCAAAAGTTGACGTCATCTGGGGCACGGGCGACGTGCTGACACTACACATATAAATAGGCTAAAACCAAGCCTCGATCTGAGTCACGGGCTAAGTGACCGCCATGAGGGCCATGCTGGAACGCATAAATAAAAACAAAACCAGGAAAGGTTATTACAAAGCACAAGCTAGATGGCCATCTTGTGGTGAGATAAGTGAATAGCAGTGTTAGGGGAAGTTAGATCATCTTAAATGAGAAACTATTTGTGATTATTCTCTAGTGATCAAGAGAAAAAAAAGGCCACTGAAACACTGATAAATATATATGAAAAATGTGAAAAAATGTTAGTGAAAACATGTGAGAAAACGATGTATAAAAATAAAATTAAAATAGAAATATTAATATTATTATACATTAATATTAAAAAATAATGATAATATCAAAATTCGGTAAAAAATAGCCAAATATTTTATACAAAAATGTGACTAGGATGCATTGATTAAATGCAAATGGATAGTGCATAAATTTAAAATGTGATAAAAAAGTGCTATGAGTG
The DNA here is from genome assembly GCF_905171775.1 of Rana temporaria. Classification (NCBI taxonomy): domain Eukaryota; kingdom Metazoa; phylum Chordata; class Amphibia; order Anura; family Ranidae; genus Rana; species Rana temporaria. The sequence goes on along the minus strand of NW_024404413.1, from coordinate 470,043 downwards.
CACAAGCTCCAAGAAAAAATTGAATAATAATTGATTAATTAAAAATAAAAAATTGTATATAATGTAAATATATACAAATAATTATATTACAATATAATATACATCTAATGGTGTATTGTGAAGAATAAACCAAAAAATGAATCTAAGTAAATAAAATTATATTGTAAGGTAAACAATGATGTAGACCATCAGTGAATAGCGTGACCATCTCTGGTCAAGTGTGTAAAATATTAAGAATAGGGAAAAAATGGAGAAATTAAAAATCCCCAAGGCCATCTTGTAGATCACCCCGTCACTCAGATCGAGTTCACAAATGACTGGATAAATCAAACAAAATAAACAATAATAAAAATAATAAAATGTTCTATTTACGAATTGTCAATAAAGGCATTAACATCAACCTCTATGTTGAGTCCATAGGGAGTATAGCTCTTAATCCTATGGATCCACTGCATTTCAGATTTAGAGATGCTCCTCACTAGTGGACTACCACGCCAATGTGGAGCATATCTGTCGATCCCCAAGAAAATAGTTTTTGAGGGGTCCCTGTTATGAACCAAACGGTAATGTTTTGAAACCGAATGGTTCAAATAACCGGCTAAGATATTGCTAATGTGTTCATTAAGTCTCACTGAGAGGGCTCTCTTGGTTCTGCCCACATACTGGAGCCCACAAGGGCACTGGAGTAAGTAGACCACCCCTTCGGTCGCACACGTAATGAAAGGTTTAATAGTGTGTTGTTCCCCTGTGACCGTGGAGACAAAGAGGTGTGTTCTTCTATGTTCACAACCACTAATGGAACACACACATGGCATTTCCTACACTGGTAGAAACCGGTGAATGAATTGAGAAAGGTAGTTTTAATGACAGGTGGCTCGAGAACGTTGGGGGCCAATTTGTGTCTCAAGGCCGAACCCCCCTTAAAAATCACCTGTGGGTTGTCTGGCAAGACAGGGCACAGGTGATTTTTAAGGGGGGTTCGGCCTTGAGACACAAATTGGCCCCCAACGTTCTCGAGCCACCTGTCATTAAAACTACCTTTCTCAATTCATTCACCGGTTTCTACCAGTGTAGGAAATGCCGGGTGTGTTCCATTAGTGGTTGTGAACATAGAAGAACACACCTCTTTGTCTCCACGGTCACAGGGGAACAACACACTATTAAACCTTTCATTACGTGTGCGACCGAAGGGGTGGTCTACTTACTCCAGTGCCCTTGTGGGCTCCAGTATGTGGGCAGAACCAAGAGAGCCCTCTCAGTGAGACTTAATGAACACATTAGCAATATCTTAGCCGGTTATTTGAACCATTCGGTTTCAAAACATTACCGTTTGGTTCATAACAGGGACCCCTCAAAAACTATTTTCTTGGGGATCGACAGATATGCTCCACATTGGCGTGGTAGTCCACTAGTGAGGAGCATCTCTAAATCTGAAATGCAGTGGATCCATAGGATTAAGAGCTATACTCCCTATGGACTCAACATAGAGGTTGATGTTAATGCCTTTATTGACAATTCGTAAATAGAACATTTTATTATTTTTATTATTGTTTATTTTGTTTGATTTATCCAGTCATTTGTGAACTCGATCTGAGTGACGGGGTGATCTACAAGATGGCCTTGGGGATTTTTAATTTCTCCATTTTTTCCCTATTCTTAATATTTTACACACTTGACCAGAGATGGTCACGCTATTCACTGATGGTCTACATCATTGTTTACCTTACAATATAATTTTATTTACTTAGATTCATTTTTTGGTTTATTCTTCACAATACACCATTAGATGTATATTATATTGTAATATAATTATTTGTATATATTTACATTATATACAATTTTTTATTTTTAATTAATCAATTATTATTCAATTTTTTCTTGGAGCTTGTGCACTCATAGCACTTTTTTATCACATTTTAAATTTATGCACTATCCATTTGCATTTAATCAATGCATCCTAGTCACATTTTTGTATAAAATATTTGGCTATTTTTTACCGAATTTTGATATTATCATTATTTTTTATATTAATGTATAATAATATTAATATTTCTATTTTAATTTTATTTTTATACATCGTTTTCTCACATGTTTTCACTAACATTTTTTCACATTTTTCATATATATTTATCAGTGTTTCAGTGGCCTTTTTTTTCTCTTGATCACTAGAGAATAATCACAAATAGTTTCTCATTTAAGATGATCTAACTTCCCCTAACACTGCTATTCACTTATCTCACCACAAGATGGCCATCTAGCTTGTGCTTTGTAATAACCTTTCCTGGTTTTGTTTTTATTTATGCGTTCCAGCATGGCCCTCATGGCGGTCACTTAGCCCGTGACTCAGATCGAGGCTTGGTTTTAGCCTATTTATATGTGTAGTGTCAGCACGTCGCCCGTGCCCCAGATGACGTCAACTTTTGACGAAACGTGCGTCGGGAAGGTAGCGTGCTGACGCAAGACGTTTCTTCGTTCCGTGTGGACGGGCGTTTGTTAGAGCCGGCCGGCTTCTATCCATTTTTCTGCTTTTAACCTGTAAGTGTACTACTTTTTATATTAAATCCCTTAACTTACATACTTCACTATGTGGGCATTATCGTTTTTTCTATGCACCCATTGACCTAATCATATCGGAGGACCCGTACGATATATCACCGCGTGGGATTCAAAAGGCCCTGGCTAGGGGTTTAGCCACATGTTTATATTGCCCTACGTTCTGGTAAGCCTCTCAAATTTAGGGTGCTTTGGTGGTGGTGGTCCCTTGAGTCACGAATAGCTTGTACATACTGGTCCTGCTGTACTTCACCATTGAGTTCCTTCTTTTTGTGTGTGACACGCCGTGATCTTGTGGCTCTTGGTGCGGGAAGCTTCAACATCTACCCCCTTGTCATCTCCCTACGAGGATCATCAAAAGGCCCTGGCTGGGGTTTGCAGCCGCAAGCTGGTCATTGCTTGCCATCCGGTAAGCCTCCACCTTTCTATCTAGTGGTGTCGATCATCGCATATGTTTCCAACAGTCTATTCAATATTGAAGAACTTGCTTGCAACGATTTTTTGATTGACACAAAGACTCTTTTTGCCAGTTATTCATTTTATTCCTCTTTCATTTAGGGGTTTTTTGCATTCATAATATTTTCAATATATTTTTTGGGTATCAACTGTTTGTTTAGTTTAGTTTTTTATTAATAGCGCAACATTCTTTCTGTTCCTTACTGTGAAAATGACAATTGCAGTTTAGGAGTTAACCACTAGGGGGCGCTGTAGGGGTTAAGTGTGACCTCATATGTGTTTCTAACTGTAGGGGGGCGGGGCTGGACTTGTGACAGTGATCGTCGTTTTCCTATATCAGGGAACACACGATCACTGAACACTGCCACTGTGAAGAACGGGGAAGGTTTGTTTACACACACCTCTCCCCGTTCTTCAGCTCCTGTGACTGATCGCGGGACACCGGCGGCGATCGGGTCCAGCGGCACGCTCGCGACCCACGGCTGGGCTCTTAAAGAGGACGTATATATACGTCCATGTGCCCAGCCGTGCCATTCTGTCTAAGTATATCGTCGTGCGGCGGTCCTTAAGTGGTTAAAAACAATTTTTTTTTGCTAGAAAATTACTTAGAAAAAAAAACAATGTATAATGTTTATATAATGTTTGGGGGTTCTAACACCCGAGAGAATAAAATGGCGGTCAAAGCCCGAGGGGCTTTCACACTGGAGCGGTGCGCTAGCAGGACCGCTCCAAAAGTCCTGCTAGCCGCATCTTTGGAGCGGTGAAGGAGCCGTGTGTTTACCGCTCCTCCACCGCTCAATACACTCACCTCTCCCCGTTCTTCAGCTCTGTAAACCCGATCGCGGGACACCGGCAGTGATCGGGTCCGCGGGTCCCACAGGCGCAGTCATGGAGCTCAGGACCGTAAGTGGTTGTAAACCCTTACAGACCACTTTCATCTACAGGTAAGCCTAGATTAAGGCTCACCTGTGGGTGCCGGAAACATCTCCTAAGCCTCCACGGTTTAGGAGATATTTCCAAAAGACCTGCACCGATGACAGCGGCGCGCAGGCGCACTGAGCGTGCCGTTACGAACGGCGATCATGCCGTTAGTGACGTCATCGCGGCTCCGGCAAATCACAGCGCCGGAGCCGCGATACGAGGAAGACACTCGGGGAAAGATGGCGGCGGTGGAGGAGAGGAACGAGCACCACTGCGGGGGCTTCGATCTTAGGTAAGTAATACATAATGAGCTAGTATGCTTTGCATACTAGCTCATTATGCCCTTTTCTTGCAGGGGTTTTTTTTTCCGAATTTTTTTAAGAGGGTCTACTTCCTCTTTAACCACTTGAGGACCGCTGTGCGACGATATACGTCAACAAAATGGCACGGCTGGGCACAAGGGTGTACGTGTACGTCCCCTTTAAGAGCTCAGCCGTGGGGCGTGCTCGCGACCCGATCCTCTCCTCCGTGACCATCCCCGCGGGAACAGCGTACCCGATCACCGCCGGTGTCCCGCGATCCGGTCAGAGAGAGGAAGAACGGGGAGAGGTGAGTGTAAACAAACCTTCTCCGTGCTTCCTAGTGTGGCTGTCACTGATCGTCTGTTCCCTGTGTTAGGTAACGTCGATCAGTGACGTCACACGCAACAGCCACGCCCCCCCTCAGTAAGAATCACTCCCTTAGGGCACACTTGAACCCTTCAGTGCCCCCTCCTGGTTAACCCCTTCACGGCCAGTGTCATTTTCACAGTTATCAGTGCATTTTTATAGCACTTTTCGCTGTGAAAATGGCAATGGTCTCAAAATAGAGTCAAAAGTGTCCGATGTGTCCGCCGTAATGTCGCAGTCACGAAAAAAATCGCATATTGCTGTTTATAGCGCAAAAAATAAAAAGCGCAGAGGTGATCAAATACCACCAAAAGAAAGCTCTATTTGTGGGAAAAAAAGGACGTCAATTTTGTTTGGTAAACAACGCCGCACAACCGCGCAATTGTCAGTTAAAGCGACGCAGTGCCGAATCGCAAAAAGGGGCAAGGTCCTTAACCTGCATAATGTCTCGGGCTGAAGTGGTTAAGGGACACGTATCTGTGTTCACATTGCCAGCTTGATGAACTGACCTCCCTCCTGATCTCTGCCAAGATGCCGTGTCGCTGCACGTGCAGGGCTCCTGGTCAGAGACAATGTGTCCTGGGAGGAGTTCGGGGCTCATATATGGCTGTGTTTCCCTCGCCCACAACCTCTGTCAGAGAGTGGTGGTGATTGTGGAAACCATCATGGCTGGTCTTGGAGCTCTTATCATATTCTTGCTGTGGGCCCCCCTGTCTCTCAGCCAGGGTATCCAAGGAGGGTGGGAACCCGCTGACAAAAACAGCAAGGCTGTGCAAGACATAGCGGTATTCTGTGTCTCTCAGTACAACAAGAATAGCGATGGTAACAACCTAGCCAAGATGATTTCCCTTGAAGACGCTTCTCAGCAGGTAATGTGTTTGTCACAGCTGGGGGGGGGGACTGTACTCACTGTATGCATTCAGTCTTGTGCATGGGAAAAAAATACAGTATATCCTGTCCCTTTTTACGGTGATCTTTATATGTGTGTAGTGTATTATTGGGGGGGGGGGGGCCAGGATGAGGTTACCGATGTAAGGGGTTCTCTAACAGGGACCTGATGTAAGTAGGGACTCTAATGGGGAACCTGGTGTAAGGGGTGTTGTAATGGAGACCTGATGTAAGGAGGGACACTGATGTAAAGGGGGACTCCAATGGAGACCTGATGTAAAGAGGGACTCGGAAGGAGGGCCTGATTTAAGGAAGGACTCTAAAAGGGCCCATGGTGTGGGGGATGGGGGCTTTGATGAAGAACTCTGATGGGGACACTGATGTATAGGGGGCCTCTGATGGGGTCACTGATGTAAGGGGCCTCTGATGGGGACACTGATGTATAGGGGGCCTCTGATGGGGACACTGATGTATAGGGGGCCTCTGATGGGGACACTGGTGTAAGGGGGGCCTCTGATGGGGTCACTGATGTATAGAGGGACTCTGATGGGGACACTTATGTATAGGGGGCCTCTGATGGGGTCACTGATGTAAGAGGGGCCTCTGATGGGGTCACTGATGTAAGGGGGGCCTCTGATGGGGTCACTGATGTATAGGGGGCCTCTGATGGGGTCACTGATGTATAGGGGGCCTCTGATGGGGACACTGGTGTAAGGGGGGCCTCTGATGGGGTCACTGATGTATAGAGGGACTCTGATGGGGACACTTATGTATAGGGGGCCTCTGATGGGGTCACTGATGTAAGAGGGGCCTCTGATGGGGTCACTGATGTAAGGGGGGCCTCTGATGGGGTCACTGATGTATAGGGGGCCTCTGATGGGGTCACTGATGTATAGGGGGCCGCTGATGGGGTCACTGATGTATAGAGGGCCTCTGATGGGGACACTGATGTATAGAGGGCCTCTGATGGGGACACTGATGTATGGGGGGACTCTGATGGGGACACTGATGTATAGGGGGCCTCTGATGGGGACACTGATGTATAGAGGGCCTCTGATGGGGACACTGATGTATAGGGGGCCTCTGATGGGGACACTGATGTATAGAGGGCCTCTGATAGGGACACTGATGTATGGGGGGACTCTGATGGGGACACTGATGTATAGAGGGCCTCTGATGGGGACACTGATATATAGGGGGCCGCTGATGGGGTCACTGATGTATTGGGGGCCTCTGATGGGGACACTGATGTATAGAGGACCTCTGATAGGGACACTGATGTATAGGGGGCCTCTGATGGGGTCACTGATGTAAGGGGGGCCTCTGATGGGGACACTGATGTAAGGGGGGCCTCTGATGGCGTCACTGATGTATAGGGAGCCTCTGATGGGAACACTGATGTATAGGGGGCCTCTGATGGGGACACTGATGTATAGGGGGGACTCTGATAGGGACACTGATGTATAGGGGGCCTCTGATGGGGACACTGATGTATAGGGGGCCTCTGATAGGGACACTGATGTATAGGGGGCCTCTGATGGGGACACTGATGTATGGGGGGACTCTGATGGGGAACCTGATGTCAGGAAGGATTTGATTTGAAGGAGGTGTGGTCCTCATACTGAAAAATGTGGAGTCTCCTGCCTTAGAACACGGTAACACATCATTTGAATTGTATTTTTATACTTCTATAGGTAGTGGCTGGGATGAACTATGACCTGACCATAGTGCTGGTACAAACACAATGCAAGAAGAACAGTAAAAATTCTCCATCTTGTGAGAAGCCATCATCCAAGGTACTCCAGTCATTATATTATCCAATTCACCAACTGAATCAACAGCCCCCCCCCCCCCCCCCGCCATTCAAAGCCAAAAAAAATAGAATTTCTTTAAAAACTTGTTCAGTACCTAAGGCTGAACCCAACATATGTCCATTGGATAAAGTCAACCCAATTGTGTGACAGCTCACTGCTGTAATAATATGGCAGTTGACAGGAAAAAAATTGGATATCAATCAATTGAAAACATAATATTTAAAGAATCTTAACCATATTATTTAGCGGGTATGAAGGATATGCAAAGCATTTTTGCAATTCGGATATATAGCGCAAGCGGAAGCAAAAAAAAAGGGAATAACCAATGAAACCAGGAAGATTCCGTCACAACCCCCCTAGTCATTCTCGTAGATCAAGGGGCAGATCCACGTACCTGCGCGTAATCTTCCCGCCGGGCGCAGCGTATCTAACATACACTACGCCGCCGTAACTTATCTTTTTTTTTTCGAATCCACAAAGAATTTGCGCCGTAAGTTACGGCGGCGTAGTGTATCTCTGGCGGCGTAAGGGCACCTAATTCAAATGGATGTAATGGGGGCGTGTTTTATGTAAATACGTCGTGACCCGACGTAAACAACGTTTTTTTTAACTGCGCATGCGCCGTCCGTGGGGGTATCCCAGTGCGCATGCTCGAAAATTAACCCGGAACCAGCCAATGCTTCCGACGGTGACGTCATTCTACGCAAATCCCTATTCGCAAACGACTTACGCAAACGACGTAAAAATTTCAAAATTCGACGCGGGAACGACGGCCATACTTAACATTGAGTACGCCTCATGACAGTGGGCTAGATTCAGATAGATTAGCGGATCTTTAGATCCGCGTAATCTATGTCATTTACGATCCACCGGTGCAATTTTGCGAGGCTAGTGCAATATTCACAAAGCACTTGCCTCGAAACTTGCACCGGCGGATCGTAACTCCCCCGGCGGAATTCAAATTCCGCGGCTAGGGGGAGTGTACAATTTAAATCAGGCGCGTTCCCGCGCCGATTTAACTGCGCATGCGCCGCCGGCGAAATTTTCCAGTGCGCATGCTCCAAATGACGTCGCTAGGACGTCATTGTTTTCGGCGGCAACGTAAATTACGGCCATCCGTATTCCGGACCGACTTGCGCAAACAACGTACAAATTTGAAACTCGGCGCAGGAACGACTGCCATACTTAACATTAGCTACCCCTCATATAGGAGATCCGCCGTCGTATCTCTTGATGAATCTGGCCCAGTAGCTTTAACTATACGCCGGAAAAGGCCGAACGCAAACGACGTAAAAAAATGCGCCGGCCGGACGTACGTTCGTGGATCGCCGTAAATGGCTATTTTGCATACTCGACGCGGATTTCGACGGAAACGCCACCTAGTGGCCGCCGAAAAATTGCATCTAAGATCCGACGGCGTACTAAGACGTACGCCTGTCGGATGGACCCGAGATGCCGTCGTATCTTGTTTTGTGGATACAAAATAAAGATATGACGCAGGAATTTTTAAATTACGCCGGCGTATCAATAGATACGCCGGCGTAATCCTTTTGTGGATCTGCCCCCTATTTGTTTAGAGTTGCCCAAGCTTGGTGTTGATCTCTTCCACAAAATGTAGGGGTCCTTGTTCCCATCACTTCCCTCCCCCCCCCATCTGCATACAAGCTTGCCATTTTCCTAGAATTGCAACCTCTTTTAATGGATTTTATATACAGCCTTGCCATTGGGTTTTTCTTCATTGTTCAATCTTCAGTGATAGGTTTAAATATAAGCCTTTTAGTGTAAACAGTAGAGAAAAAGTAATAGTACTATCATCCTAGAAGTCAATTTAAAATAGAGTTAGGGCTAAGGGGACCCCAAAGGCCCAGAAGACCAAAAACAAGGGGAGGGGCAGGGGGACTAGATAAGAAAGAAGTAAAATAGAGAGGTAGTAAGGATAAAATATATATATATATATATATATATATATATCAGTTTATTAACATGGTATCAAAAACAAGGGACATACATAATCATAAAATACATCAAAAACAGCAATGTAAAGCGATGGACATATTGCGAGATCAACCATACAGGTCACCGAGCTGGAATAGACCGTGAACACAGGGTTGCGGTGAAAAGAAGGGGGGGGGGGCACACAAGACAGGATCTCAACTAGTTTCACAACAAGGTTGCTTCGTCAGGAGAATTTAAAAAAATTATACATAATTGTTAGTGTGACGGTATTAGAATGATATCCCCGTCAAGCATTCCCTTCTCCCCATACAAGAACATCTGCTCCTGGAATCGCCATAATAAGCCACACATGCCAAGGCTTAATGCTGGAACAAGAGACTTTAATGACACAAAAACTCAGCTTATATGTGGTTACAACCTGTTAGGAACGCCCCCCCCTCACACAGTGGGGGTTCCCATACAGATTATAGGAGACAAGTCGGAGCCGACCAGGCAGACACATTTCTTTAGATAAAGACATCAGTGGAGTTAATTACTACACTGAAGCAATCAGAATAATTAACACAAGCCACTTAAACACAGATCTCCTTCACACAACACAATAGATCAATTAACCTTTAGAAATAGTGAGGGGACATTAGCACGTCAATAACCTGTTAGCCGAGGACAGAATTACCCAGGGCAAGCAGGGAGAATTACACTGAGACATATAGGCAAATGCATCACAATGGCCCCCCTTTTTCTCCCTGCTACGGCAAACCCGGTTGGACCTTCCCTGGTCCAGTAGGGTTGACGGGTTTAGAGCTTTTAGTCCGAGGTTAACTCCGTTTGGCGTGACTGACCTCCCTTGGCAACTGCTTCAGACTCAAGTATGCCACCGGGTAGTCAGATCACACGCCGGTCAGTCCGAAAGTCTTTATGCGATCTGCAAAGTCACCAGAAGTCAGTGTGAAGACGGCGAATGGGTCTGTGTGCCGCCATCTAGGTGTCCCGCTATGGGAGGGCCAGGTTATGGCTCTGAAGTGACAGTCACAGGAGATTCATAAAAAGAAAAAGTTATATTTGTTGAAATGCTGTAGCACTGGTGCTCAGAGTTCGGGGGGGGGGGGGAATCAGGGCCCCATAGGGTCAGCCACCCTCTGCTCCCTCCGCAGCCGCCAGTTCTCCTCTTTGAGCTTCTCCAGCTCCATCTCCAGTTCATGGAGCCTGGGGGGGGTCAGCCTGCTGTGACCTCAGGTGGTTGTTCTCCTCCTCCATGCGGCTTATGCACTCCTCCAGCTCCATGTACTCACGGATCAGCTCCTGCTTGCTCATGTCCTGCAGGCTCTCCACGTGGTCCTTCATCATCAGGAACTGGGTGGTGGTGTAAGGGGCCACCGGTGGGCCCTTGGCGAACATCTCGGCCCGCATCTGGGACGCCCGCTGCGACTCCCTCTCCTCCAGTCGCTTCTTCTCCTCCCAGGTCAGCTTGTTATACGGCTTCCAGGACCTCTTCTTCTTGGGGGGTAGCCGGCGGTGCCTCTTTCTGCCCAGCTCCCTCCAGGGCCCCTCCAGCTCATGGCTGTCGCCCATGACCAGCTGACAATGGTGTTCCCTGTTGTCCGTAATACCAGATTGTACCGTGAGGACTTCGTAAATGGTGTCCGATGGTTCTTCCGGACCCAGCTCCTGGAGATCCCAAGCCGAGTCTACACAATGGGCTGCTGCTGGTGGGCGGTACCCAGGTTGAGACCAATTTGACCTGGTGTTGTCGTTCATGGGGCAATTCTGCTTGAAGTGACCCAGCTGTTTGCACCGGAAGCAGCGTTGTTCGTTGTCCTCCTGGCGTGGATAGCGAGGGCTAGATGTCATCGGTCTGTTAGGTGGTTGGTATCTAGCGGCTGGTGGGTGTGAGGGCGCCGTTGGTCGTGGAGGTTGTACCCGTGGTGTGACCTGGTTTGTCTTGCGAGTATCCGCATATTCATCTGCCAACTTCGCGGCCTCTGGTAGAGTCATGGGCCTGCGATCTCTCACCCAATCTTTGACATCCGTCTGGATGTGATTGTAAAATTGCTCCAGGAGCATTAGTTGCAGAATGTCCTCTGCGGTGGTGGCCTGGCTGCTGTTAACCCAGTTAGAGGCCGACAGGGACAACTGGCATGCCCATTCCGCGTAAGAGTCTTTCGTGGTTTTGCGTGAGTCCCTGAACTTCTGTCGGTGGGACTCTGGGGTTACTGCATAACGAGCCAGGAGCGCTTCTTTAACCCGGGCGTAGCTATGGATATCCTGATCTGGCACGGTCCGGAAAGCATCAGAAGCTTTGCCTGACAGTTTGCCTGACAATATTGCAACCCACTCTCCTCTAGCTATTCGGTGCAGGTTACATTGTCGCTCAAAATCTGCCAGGTAGTTATCAATTTCATAGTCCTTTTCATCAAAAGCTTTAAAAGCGCCAAACGGAATCTTCCTTGTGTCTGCTCTGCTGTACTCACTGTTCGGAGAATGTGCGGCTGCTTGTTGGACTGCTGCCAGTTTTAACTGTAGCTCTGCGTCTCTTATTTGTTTATCCTTCTGTAGTTCTGCGTCTCTTATTTGTTTATCCTTCTGTAGCTCTGCGTCTCTTATTTGTTTAGCCTCCTGTAGTTCTGCGTCTCTTATTTGTTTAGCCTTCTGTAGTTCTGCCTTTGCTAACAGGTCCATCACTTTCAGCACCACATCCGTCGTTGGGTTCGGGCCGAACCATGCTAGCTTCTCTCTCATTAGCTTGTTGGCTGGCGATTCCTCCTCCTGAATCACTGGTGTCTCCATCTCTTGTACTGCTGGCGTTGCTGCAATCCCGTCCTCCTGGTCTATCTCCATTGATTCTGCTATGATGACACGCTTGGTTTTGTTGCTAGCAATCCTTCCACGAACTTCCAGTAGTTCTTCCAGTGTCTGCTTGGAATCCGGGTGTGAAGGGGAATAGAAGGGAAAATCCCGCTGCTGCCAACCATTTGTGACGGTATTAGAATGATATCCCCGTCAAGCATTCCCTTCTCCCCATACAAGAACATCCCCTCCTGGAATCGCCATAATAAGCCACACATGCCAAGGCTTAATGCTGGAACAAGAGACTTTAATGACACAAAAACTCAGCTTATATGTGGTTACAACCTGTTAGGAACGCCCCCCCTCACACAGTGGGGGTTCCCATACAGATTATAGGAGACAAGTCGGAGCCGACCATGCAGACACATTTCTTTAGATAAAGACATCAGTGGAGTTAATTACTACACTGAAGCAATCAGAATAATTAACACAAGCTACTTAAACACAGATCTCCTTCACACAACACAATAGATCAATTAACCTTTAGAAATAGTGAGGGGACATTAGCACGTCAATAACCTGTTAGCCGAGGACAGAATTACCCAGGGCAAGCAGGGAGAATTACACTGAGACATATAGGCAAATGCATCACAGTTAGCATCACAGGCTATAAATGGATACATATGTAAAGGCCAATCAGGTATCAGCAAACAAGTTTTCAGGTATCAACAATATATAGAGAAAGTAATTAGGGGAAACAAAATGCTGTGTGGCTTACCTATACAGAGAACATCCACTCGCTAGGTAGTCGCAGCCAACCGCGGAGAACACTCTCCCACGGCGACCAGGGGGGACAACTGCGGAAGTGGACTTGTTATAACTGTTGGAGCTGAACTATAATATAATAAGATAATAGTGAAACAAAAGTGCCACCGTGATGATAGTGCAAAACACCATAAATGTTGTGTTAAGGTAAGTGCCAAGACCCCTTAAAACCAAGGAGATCATATTAGGGAAAGGAAAAAAGGGGGGGGGTTAAAAAAATGGAGGGGGGGGTAAAAGAGAGGGAAAGCGGGCCAATAAAGTAGGAGAGAGAATGGGAGGGGGTGGGGAACAAAACAGGGAAGCGGGAGGGTATGGAGGGGTGATATGGGGAGAGAAGGGGGTGAGGGGGGGGGAGGGGTAAGGGAAGGGTGAAGGAAAGAGGGAAAAGGAACAGAAAGCAAGAAAGGGGCAAGGAGAGGGGAGGGGGAAGAGGGGACAGAAAAGTAGAGGGAGGAGGTGGACGGAAAGGGGAGGAAAATAACTTAAGGTAAAAAATGGAATAAGGAAAGGGAAGGGGAAAGGAGGGGGGGGGGAGAACAGGAGAGGGAAAGATAGGGTATGTGTGGCTGTTAATAGTGCCAGGAAGGGATGGAGGTGAGTAGAAGATAATAAATAGGGAAAGGAATGAGGTTAGATTAAGTGATTGCTCATAAAATACCTGGGTATTATTAAAATATTAGGATAAAGGGGGCCCTAGGACCCAAGTGGAGATGAACGGCATGTGGTTATCAGGAGCCGCACAATAAACCTATGTGTGAAAGGTTCGGGTGTGCCATCAATTGTAGGTTCACTTGTAGATATAAAGCCTATGGGGTATAACAAAGGTCAGAGTAAGGGACAAGGTACTCAGGTGCAATGGATTATCTATAGCCTGTAGATATGCCAGGCTCAGGGTTAAAATAACCATGGGGAGAGTCCAAGGATGTACTTACTTGTCGTTGGGTAGAACAACAGCGCATCCTAGGGCCAGGTTTATCAAAGGGGTAGAGCCAATGAAAGCAACTTCATTTTAAAGTAGTAGATTGTTAACCTATAGAAATGGTTTGTATGAATTAACCTCATTGAGGCCAGGGGGTGTCATGGCATTCAGCCGTTCGATCCAGAGTGCCGTTCGATCTCCTCCCCTGGGGTCAATGGCCAAGGCCTCTAGAGCCATGAATTGTACCGCTAGGGGATTGTATTTATGATGAAGACCTATGTGTCTACCAATGGTGGTCAATTTCCCATTGGTCGAACAATACAGGTGGTCGCCAATACGTTGGCGGAATTCCCGAATAGTCTTGCCGACATAAAATGCACGGCAACTGCACAGCATCAAATAGATCACCCCAGTAGTCCCACAGTTGGCTGAAAAACGGGGGGAAAAAAGTTCTCTATTGGGGAGTCTCTGTGTGTGTCCCTCCAGGATCCAAGGGCATCTGGGGCAGTGCCCATATCGTGATGTGCCCCTGGGTCCCGAACGAGGGGCATCGGCAGCTTTGTAGTGGCTGCTGGTCAGACGGTCCTTAAGTGACTTTGCACGACGGAAGACCAATTCCGGGGTGCTGCAGATATGCTTACTGAGGATGTGATGGTCTGATAACAAGTGCCAGTGCCTATTTAGGATGCTATGCAGTTGACCGTGATGAGCCGGAAATTTGGTGATAATCCCTGCCATGGGTCTCCTGGGAATGCGTAGAGTAGTATACAGCAAGGAGGTTCTAGTACAAGCATTCGCTTTATTAAAAGCTTTTCTTAGAGTAGTGGGGGTATATCCCTTCACGCAGTTTCTACGTAAGCACAAATATTGCGCAAATGGAATACTGCGCACTAGGGATTTAGGGTGGGCACTAGAGGCATGTAACAATGTGTTACCTGCTGTGGGTTTATGGTATAAATCTGTGCCCAAGGAACCATCAGGATTTTTAGTAATCAAAAGATCTAAATAAGGGATCTGTTTCTCGTCAGAGGATACAGTGAAGAATAAATTGTCAGAATTTTGGTTCAATGCGTGGACGAATTCATCCAATATCGTTGAGGAGCCCGTCCACACAATGAACAGGTCATCAATAAAGCGGTACCAACAAAGTACTGACTGTAAAAAAGTGTGGTAGGCCTTGTTGGAAAAGGTTCTTCTCTCCCAAGCACCAAGATATAAATTGGCGTAGGCAGGGGCACACGAGGTGCCCATGGCTACTCCTTGGCATTGTAGAAAGTAGTGGTCCTCAAAAATAAAATAGTTCTGAGTTAAAATAAACGTTAGCAATTTCAAAAGGAATTCATTTAGAAGCCAGGAAGTGTGATCCTGTTCCAATCAAGAAGGATCCAGCCGTCAGGACTCCCTGCTCAGGGGGAATGCTTGAGTAAAGGGTCTCGACGTCAATCGCCACGAGGAGGGAGTCCGGAGGGACCTGGATCCCCTCTATGTGTCGTAAATGATCAGATGTGTCCTGAATATAGGAAGGTAAACTTATGACGTGAGGCATAAGAAAATAATCAACGAATTTGCTGGCATGATCTACACGATCGGTCGACCAGGAAGCTGTGAAAGTTTTTTGTGTGTCTTAGGTAAAGTGTAGAACGTTGGGGTCCTAGGATGTTTGGGAATAAGGTAGCTAAGGGTCTCCTTGTCAATCAGGCCCTGCCAGAATGCACCCGTACACAGCTCGCAAAATTCATTGATAAATACTTGAGTACAGGACATAGGAATCGGTTTGTACCAAGTTGGATTATCTAGTACAGTGTAACACATTGTACGGTATTGAAGGTGTGTCATGACCACAATATTGCCGCCTTTGTCGGACGGTTTTATGATAATTTCCTTACATTGCTGTAGCTGTTTCAGTGCAGTCTGTTGATGAGGGCTGAAGTTGGAAGGAAATTCCTGCCACTGGTTACGTTTGAGGTCTTTGATCGAGGCTTGTAGAAATACCCATATTGTTGGGCATGTCATTAGGTCGGGGAATCTCCGGGGGGTTGCTAGCGACTGTAGATACGGTCATAGGGATTGATAGGGGGCTTCCAGCGGGGATCCTGGACGTCTCAGTAGTTGAGACCGAGGGGGGATCATCGGTGGAGCCCTCATCATCCAAAAGCATTAAATCATGTAGAGCACGAAACTCAGCCATAGAAAAATGTTTGGTACGTTCAGATAGTTCTCGTTCCAAATTGGTATTTTGGCGATCTGAATCGTACATGTATTTAAAAGAAAGATTGCGTGCAAAGAGGTATAAGTCTTTAATGGTTTCTGTGACATGTAGTGGGTCTAGAGGACAGAAACCAAGGCAGAGTTGTAATACAGATAGTTCCTCAATAGATAATGAAATAGGGGAAAGGTTGATAATGTTTAATTGATCGGTATTGGGGGTTGACTGGGTAATGGTGTTAGTGATACTTTGCGGGTAAATGTGTCGATCTTTAATTGTTGTTTTTTGAGATCGGGGGATGTCAGATCTAAAAAATCGATATCTAGAAGGGCTTTCCTAGGATTTGTCATCATTGAGCCCAAAGCTTTGGGAATGAAGTGGTGAAGGGTAGTAGAGGGTGCTGGTGCAATGGGAGTTCCCCCGGTGGCCAAATTGGCCTCCGGTGAGGGCTCTCCAGGGGTGTGTGCCGATTGGGGCTTGGTAGAGGTCTTTTTACCCTTCCTGGGTGCCATTGCGTTGAGTGCGTTTGCATGTCGTGTTAGGTGCCGAGGTCCCAGTTGGGCGTGGACCTGTGGAAAGAGAGAGAAAGGAAGAGGTAAAGAGTCAGATTCTGAATAGTCAATGTAACGGCTACCCATGTAGTGAGAGGGTCTCAGCCGTTAGAGACGTCCTTTTCCCTGGCAAGCTACGATATGCAGGTACCGCCGGTATATCCCATCGAACGCCCTTTCAAGAAACGAGACGGGCTACGTTTGCAGAGTCAAGCAGGACTGACTTTTAATGCCACATTTTTCCTCCTTATATCTGGTTACAAACTGTACAGAAACAAATGACACCCCCCCCTACCCAGGGGGGGCTTCAATACACATACTTTGAAATAATGACATTCCCTTGAGCCAATCAGTCGCTAGCCGTTTTGGCTCCTAAACTTAGCTTGATCAGACAATAGAATTCAATTAACCTTTAAAACAATTATCACTCACACATAATCCCCATCAGCATACACCTCACAGGGGGCTGTTACCTACACAAAAAGAGAGTTCATTAGCTATGCAATGGGTACATTAGCATTCAGCAATGAAAGAGACCCTTGTCCAATTAACCCTTTGAGCTCAGAATACAATGTGGTACATCCAATTGTGCCAAGCCATGCAGTTCCTTGTAGTCCTCCCTGCATGAAGATTATCGATGTCCCGGAAGCATGCATAGGTCCGTTACAGTCAATAGTAGGGGTTTGGGGAGGCCTGTTATTTTTGGGAGGCCATTAGAACGTTCAGTCCATTTATAGGCAAAGCCTTCAGAGAAGGCTAGTTTGTAATTGACGTATTTTGCCTGTTTTTTGGTAATAATATCTCTATTCATCACCTCCAGGCGCACTCTGACTTCCTTCCATTTAGCTAGGAAGGTGGTGGCGTCCATGAGGTGATGATGTTGGGTATTGAGACGATCGATCTCGCTGTCCAGGGAGATCATATCAAGAGCATATTGGTTGGTAAGTATTTTCATTAATTCTAGGCTGCAATGCGTCAAGGTTTTCTCCCAGGTAGATTTGAGGCTGGGAGACGGATCTTTGATGGTAGGGAATAACTGGATCCGTTGGCCTAGAGGGCAAGTATCTTCTCTAATATACTGTTTGAAGTATTCGGTATTCCAGTGCAAGTGGGACTTGCGCTTAAGTAGACCAAACATTCTGTCAAGAAAGATTTTGATATCTTCTTCAGATTTGACATTGGTAGTCAGGCAATTAGCCTAGATTGAGCTCATAAAGCCAGTCCAGGCAGTTCCCAAGTTAATATAGCAAGATGCTGCTACCCAAAAATTTGGGAGCACAAAAAGCAGATACCGTTGGGTTTAGAGGAAGCAGAGCCACACGTGGAGAGAAGATGGAAAATCAATCCTCGTAGTGGCGATTCTTGTTTCAACGGTGATCATGAAAAAAAGAGCCCAGGTGTGTTATCCACCTAATCAAAATGATTTAAATATATGCCTCGTTATATAACCTTCAAGGGAAGGAGAACCCCTCTGGGGCTGTGGAGAAATATATATCCTCAGCAGCTCTGACTAGATTAACATCTCCAGAACGAAGGGATCTAGAAAAACCAATTACTCTGGAGGAAGTGCAATCAATAATGAAAACAATAAAACATGGTAAAGTCCCAGGACCAGACGGGTTCACCATACAATACTATAAAAGTTTCAGTACATTACTAGGGACCTATATGACGAAATTATTTAATACAGTAGGACAAACTGGAACGTTACCCCCGGAGGCGTTATTAGCACATATTACGATCATCCCAAAAGAAGGGAAAGATGCAGGGGCATGTACTAGTTATAGACCAATATTATTAATAAATGTAGACATTAAAATTTAAAAAAAGATTTTGGCATCCCGCATACAGCCCTATCTATCAAAACTGGTACATTTGGATCAAGTTGGGTTTATACCAACTAGAGAAGCGAGAGATAGTACTATTAAAGTGTTAAATGTAATAAATCAAGCAAATAAAAAGAAGATATCGAGTGTTTTCCTGAATTCGGACGCAGAGAAGGCATTCGATAGAGTGAATTGGGAGTTTATGCTGGGAACAGTAAAACAAATGGGGTTGGGAGAGCGGATGTTACAGTGGATAGCGGGGGTGTATGCGGGACCCAGAGCCTTAGTAAAAGTGAATGGGGTATACTCTGAGCTTCTGGCAATTACAAATGGTACAAGGCAGGGCTGCCCCCTGTCGCCCTTATTATTCGCATTGACATTAGAACCACTATTAAATAAGATCAGACAGAACAGAGATATAGTGGGCATTCAATTAGGAGGGAGGGAATATAAAGTATCGGCTTACGCAGATGATATGCTCTTCTCCCTAATAAAACCACAGATATCCCTTCCAAATTTAATGAAAGAAGTAGAACTGTACGGGAAGATGTCAAACTTCAAAATAAATTATAGTAAATCTGAAGCAATGGGGGTCGCTCTGCCGGAGTTGATTAAAAATGGTTTGGAATATAGTTTTAAGTTTAAGTGGACGACGAGGGCATTGTATTATTTGGGGACACAAATGCCACCAGATCTAAAGGATACTTTTGAACTAAATGTTAAAGCGGTTCTCCACCGTAAAGTGAAGTCCCGCTGATCGGAACCCTCCCCCCCTCCGGTGTCACATTTTACACCTTTCAGGGGGGAGGGGGGGTCTAAAGACAGGTATTTGCACCCACTTCCGGCCCAGCATTCACGGGCAAAAGACGGGCATTGCGTCACATCCCGTCGCCCCCCCCCATTGTGTGCTGGGAACACTCGGCTCCCAGCACACAGCGGGAGCCAATCGGCGGGCGCGGCGCGACTCGCGCATGCGCCGTAGGGAACCGGGCAGTGAAGCCGCAGCGCTTCACTTCCTGGTTCCCTCAGCGTGGATGGAGGGGGGAGCAGCAGGGTGACGAGCGATCGCTCGTCATCTGCTGCGGACGCCGCTGGACTCCAGGACAGGTAAGTGTCCTAATATTAAAAGTCAGCAGCTGCAGTATTTGTAGCTGCTGGCTTTTAATATTTTTTTTTGGCGGAACATCCGCTTTAAGCCATTACTGGGTACAGTCAGAATAATGCTTGATGGATGGAGTAGAGGGATTCACTCTTGGTTTGGGAGATCCAATATTTTAAAAATGAGTGTAGTGCCAAAATTTCTTTATCTTTTTCAAGCTTTACCAATTCAGATCCCCATGTTGTACTTCAATCAAGTTCGGGCCCTATTTACAAAATTTATATGGGGGAGTAAAAGGCCTAGGATCGGTAGGAAACTATTGATCCTACCCAAGAAGGAGGGAGGGATATCAGCACCAGATATGTTAAAATACTATCAATCAGCCCAGCTGGGAAGGATAGCAGACTGGAGTAGACATGGGGATTATAAATTGTGGATCACTATAGAGCAACAAATGTACCCTGTACCGTTGAATACGGCAATATGGTGCTATTCCGCATTACCCCTTACAGTTAAAACCCACCCAACGATAGGTCCAACCCTGTGGATTGGAAATAAAGTATGTCATAACTCGAATTTCTCGACTAAAAACTCCCCCCTATATCCGATAATAGGAAATCCAGAATTTCAGCCAGGCATGGAATCTTATATATTCAAGAAATTAAAAGAAAATGGTAGATTTCAAGCCTCCCACTTTTTGGGAGAAAGGGGGTGGATGACAATAGGAGAAATAGCACAAGGGGGAGGGAGTTGTGGGATACCGATATGGCAAGCGCGACAGGTACGACATTTCTTGGAGACTCTGGGTGGTGCAGAAAAGTATAAACGGGCACTTACAAAGTTTGAGGAGTATTGTGGAGGAAAGGAACCACTAGCCCATATAGTCTCTAAAATGTATATATTATTGACTGCACCACCAGAAGACTTTAGAATGTCGAGCCTAGTCAAATGGGAGAGAGACTTAGGCCAAATCTTTTCCCCAATACAAAGTCAAAATATTATAAACTTAGCATTAAATTCTTCAAGATGTACGAAAATACAAGAATTAAATTATAAAATATTAACAAGATGGTATTATACGCCAGTGCGGTTAAATATATTTTTTCCTGAAATGTCAGATAGATGTTGGAGAGGCTGTGGGGAGAAAGGGACAATGTTACATACATTTTGGGGATGTCCAATAATACGACAATTTTGGGAAACCGTTCGGAGAATTACACAAGTATTTACGGAATATCAGATTCCAGATGACCCCTCGTTTTTTCTACTATATCATGCTGAAATTTCTCCGGTAAGATATAAGGGATCAATGATATGTCATCTGATAAATGCGGCAAAAAGTTGCATTGCAACAAAATGGAAAGACCCCGAGGCACCTCCAATATCTATGTGGCTGAAAAAAGTAAGGAAAATAGGGATAATGGAGAAACTCCTCCCAAGAACAATAGATAAGAAAGAGAAAATTAAAATGATATGGGCACCTTGGGAACTATTTGTAAAATCAGAAGAAGGTAAAAAGCTACTAGGGGAACAGTAGAAAGCTTAATAGATGGAAGAAAGAAGGGAAATAGAAGAGAGATTATATCGCACGTGGGGGGAGGACATAGACGGCCGGAGGAACGGAAGAGGTGAAGATAGGGGTCTAGAGGTAGGGATAAGGGGGGAGGGAATGAGGGGATAAAATGAGGAAGGAAGTGCTACGGGGATAACGAGGGAATTAGTCCATTATATAGAGAATATATGGATATTTAGGGCTAGATGGAATACTTCGGGTAATCTGGAATTTAGTTTAAAAGTAGCGAGTATTTTGTTTACTATATCTACCTTAGAGGAATGGATTGAAAATTATCAGTGATACAGATATTATAATCTCCTTCGGCAGTAATCTGTGAACAATAAATAGAGCTGAAGAGAGAGAAGAAATGTAATATCCATATATATATATGTTTATGTATAGGACTGTGCCTAGTCCTCTTCTTATGCTTCCTGTATCGCTTTCTTGCTTTTTTTTTCTCTCAGCGGATCGGTTTCAGCGGATAGATTCTATGGTGTGTACATTCCAGCGGATATTTATCCGCGGAAATTTCCCAATTCCAGCAGATAAAAATTTGTAGACATGTCTACAAATCTATCCGCTTGAATTGGCTCCCGCGGATCGATCCGATGGTCTGTACAGACTCACCGGATCGATCCGTCCGAACCCATCCCTCGCATGCGTCGTAATGATTCGACGCATGCGTGGATATCCTTATATGACAGCGTCGCGCACGTCGCCCCGTCATCATCGCGGCGACGGCGTGACACGTCACCGCGATGGGGATTCGGCGCGGATTTCAATCCGATGGTGTGTACACTCCATCGGTCCGGCGGACCGTATCTGCGGATAAATTCTATTGTGTGTACGGGGCCTTAGTGTAAACAGTAGAGAAAAAGTAATAGTACTATCATCCTAGAAGTCAATTTAGAATAGAGTTAGGGCTAAGGGGACCCCAAAGACCCAGAAGACCAAAAACAAGGGGATGGGCAGGGGGACTATATCGGTACTACATAAGAAAGAAGTAAAATAGAGAGGTAGTAAGGATAAAAGATATATATCAGTTTATTAACATGGTATCAAAAATAAGGGACATACACAATCATAAAATACATCAAAAACAGCAATGTAAAGCGATGGACATATTGCGAGACCAACCATACAGGTCACCGAGCTGGAATAGACCCTGAACACAGGGTTGCGGTGAAAAGAGGGGGGTCACACAAGACAGGATCTCAACTAGTTTTGTAACAAGGTTGCTTCGTCAGGAGAATTTCTAAAAATGATACATAATTGTTAGCATCACAGGCTATAAACATATGGATTGATATGTAAAGGCCAATCAGGTATCAGCAAACAAGTATTCAGGTATCAACAATATATAGAGAAAGTAATTAGGGGAAACAAATGCTGTGTGGCTTACCTATACAGAGAACATCCACTCGCTAGGTAGTCGCAGCCAACCGCGGAGAACACTCTCCCACGGCGACCAGGGGGGACAACTGCGGAAGTGGACCTGTTATAACTGTACATAGGTATATCGTAAGTTGGAGCTGAACTATAATATAATAAGATAATCAGTGATAGGTGAAGTCTATCCTATAAAACAATAACAATACACTAAATCCTTATGATGTACATAATGCCATTGATGCCAAGAATGTGTATGAACTTCCCGATTTAAGGCTCAGGGGGGCACTTTGGGCCAGATTCACGTACAATTGCGCCTTTGGAAACTTAAGCCATTTAAGTTACACCGCCGTAAGTTTTCAGGTTTAGTGCTCGATCCACAAAGCACTTACCTGGAAACTTGCGGCGGTGTATCGTAAATGCGTCCGGCGCAAGGCGGGCCAAATCAAATGGGCGGCTAACATTTAAATTAGGCGCGCGCCCGCGCCGGACCTACTGCGCATGCTCCGTTTTCCTAACTCCCGCCGTGCTTTGCGCGAAGTGACGTCATTTTTTCGAACGGCGATGCGCGTAGCGTACTTCCGTATTCCCGGACGGCTTACACAAACGACGTTAAATTTTAAATTTCAACGCGGGAACGACGGCCATACTTTAGACAGCAATACGCTTGCTGACTAAAGTTAGGGCACCAAAAAAACGACTAACTTTGCGACGGGAAACTAGACTAGCGGCGACGTAGCGAACGCGAAAATCCATCGTGGATCCGCCGTAACTCCTAATTTGCATACCCGACGCTGGTTTACGACGCAAACTCCCCCCAGCGGCGGCCGCGGTATTGCATCCTAAGATCCGACAGTGTAAAACAATTACACCTGTCGGATCTTATGGATATCTATGCGTAACTGGTTCTATGAATCAGCCGCATAGATAGAAACAGAGATACGACGGCGTATCAGGAGAAACGCCGTCGTATCTCTTTTGTGAATCTGGCCCAGTGAACCTTCATCTGTAGATATTGTAGATATATAAACCTCCTGACTTAAGGGCTCATAATATGGGGGGGGGGGGGGGGGGCACTTTCTATATAAACCTTCATCTGTAGATATTAAATTAGAAACTTCCTGACATAGGGCTCAGAATTTTTGGAGGGCACTTTCTATATGTGCCTTCATCTGTAGATATTCAAATAAGAAATTCCTGATTTAGATCTCAAATTTGTTATGGGGGGGGTACTTTCTATACAAGCCTTCATCTGTAGATATTAAAAATAGAAATTTTTTGAATTAGAGATCATAATATTTGGGGGGGCACTTTCTATATGAGCCTTCATCTGTAGATATTCAAATAGGAAATTCCTGATTTAGAGCTCAAAATGGTTGGGAGGAACTTTCTATATAAACCTTCATCTGTAGATATTAAATTAGAAACTTCCTGACTTAGGGCTCAGAATTTTTGGAGGGAACTTTCTATATGAACCTTCATCTGTAGATATTAAAATAGGAAATTCCTGACTTAGAGCTCAGATTTTTTTTAGGGGGGCACTTTCTATACGAACCTTCATCTGTAGATATTCAAATAAGAAATTCCTGATTTAGAGCTCAAAGTTGTTGGGGGGGGGGGGGGGGGTACTTTCTATATGAACCTTCATTTGTAGATATTATAATAGAAAATTCCTGAATTAGAGCTCATAATATTTGGGGGGCACTTTATATATGAACCTCCCTCTGTAGATATTAAAATATGGAAAATTCCTGACTCAGGGCTCAGAATTTATATACAATTTTGGATTAGTCATTAATTATACTGTGTGTTCTTTTTTTTTGCAGTGTCATATTGAAAGGTGTGTTTGCTCGGTGTATGATGTACCCTATGAAAAGAAAAGGACACTTAGTAGCCTGAAGTGTACAGTTCTATAAAGTCTTCCTGGAAAACGGTTTCCCCGTGTCTTCCTGCTGAATAACGTGGCTACTAGTACTGTGAATGTAATCATTTTCAAAGTGTTTCTTAGATACATTCCTAAATTTGAATGTTGCCCGTAAGTGAAAACAGTTTGAGGCAACCACCTGTCTAGAATGGCATAACCTATGATTGTCCAATTCTTCCTATAATCAATAAATTTGGTTCTTATCTGCACTTTATCGAGAAAGTGAAATATTTTTAGGTCTGTCTGGTTGACTTTTCTCAAATGTTTGTTAATCCTTTTTTCCTGTTGTTGGAGTTACCTACATGGCCACTTACCCACTAAGTTTAGAGGCATTCAAATTGGCCACAAAATATGCAATCAGTGTTTCTCCACCAGGGTTCCTCCAGAGGTTCCTTGAGCAATGCGTATTACCCCCTACCACCTACACTAACCACCAATGCAAGGGGGTAACTTTCTATTAATCATCAATGTAAGGGGCACTTCTATAATGACCACAACTAATAGGGGACACCACAATCATGACTTCAATTATAACAACACATAATAAATGTGCCATTTCAGTCAGTTGGGTTGACATTTCTCTAGTGTACGGAAATTATTTTGTTCTGTGGATGGAGGTACTTACATATTCGTTCCTCTAAAGTAAGTGATATTCTAAGAGGTTCTATATTTTGCAATCAGCGTTTCTCCACCAGGGTCCCTCTTGAGGTTCCTAGGGATTCGTAGAGCTAAGAGCAATGGTAGATTGATCTACCACCTACACTGACCACCAATGGAAGGGGGAAACTTTCTATTAATCATCAATGTAAGGGGCACTTCTACAATGACTGTTAAGGGACACCACAATCATGACTTCTATTAGAACAACACATAATAAATGTGCCATTTAGGTCACTTGGGTTGACATTTCTCTAGTGTATGGTAATTCTTTTTTCCTGTGGATGGAGGTACTTACATGGCAGTTTGCCCAGAGTTCCTCTAAAGTAAATGGTATTCAAAAGGTCATACATTTTGAACATCGATCTACCACCTACACTGACCACCAATGAAAGGGGGCAACTTTCCATTAATCGCCAATGTAAGGGGCACTTATACAATGACCACTGATCACAGCTTCTGTTATAACATCACATAATGGAGGTACCTACATATCCGTTAGAGTTCCTCCAAAGTCCGGCCCGCGTTCTGGTTTCGGACGGCCCGCCTGGTCATTTTGACATGTATGTCTTTTGTGGCCCCCAACGAATCTCCGAACGCCGGGGGGGGCCACAAAAGAAATACATGCTGGCTGCCTTGGAGGAGGCGGGATGAGCACCGTGCATACAGGAGTACTTCCTGTTTACACAGCGACCTGTGTAAAAGGAAGTCCTGTCTCCTGCTCTACCATTGGACGGCTGTTCTGTCCATCACAGGAGGCTGGACTTTCGATTAAAGAGGCCGCCGATAAAAAAGGAAATTCTCCTGTATGTCTGTCGGCGCTTGTCCCGCCCCCTCCCTGTCTTCTCCAATGCTGCAGATGAATGAATCCGGCTGCAATGGTGAGTCTGCATTCATGGCAAGGGGGTGCTGCCTTCATGACAACGGGGGTGCTGCATTCATGACAATAGGGGTGCTGCATTCATGACAACAGGGGCGCTGCTTTCATGGCAACAGGGACACTGCTTTCATGGCAACGGGGGGTGCTGCTTTCATAGCAAAGGGGCGCTGCTTTCATGGCAACGGGGCGCTGCTTTCATGGCAACGGGGCGCTGCTTTCATGGCAACGGGGCGCTGCTTTCATGGCAACGGGGGGCTGCTTTCATGGCAACGGGGGGCTGCTTTCATGGCAACGGGGGCGCTGCTTTCATGGCAACGGGGGTGCTGCTTTCATAGCAAAGGGGCGCTGCTTTCATGGCAACGGGGCGCTGCTTTCATGGCAACGGGGCGCTGCTTTCATGGCAACGGGGCGCTGCTTTCATGGCAACGGGGCGCTGCTTTCATGGCAACGGGGCGCTGCTTTCATGGCAACGGGGCGCTGCTTTCATGGCAACGGGGGGCTGCTTTCATGGCAACGGGGCGCTGCTTTCATGGCAACGGGGCGCTGCTTTCATGGCAACGGGGCGCTGCTTTCATGGCAACGGGGGGCTGCTTTCATGGCAACGGGGGCGCTGCTTTCATGGCAACGGGGCGCTGCTTTCATGGCAACGGGGGCGCTGCTTTCATGGCAACGGCGATGTTGCATTCATGGCAACGGGGGTGCTGCATTCAGGACAACGGGACTGCTGCATTGATGGGCAGTGACCCTTAGGTGCGTGTTATACGCCAATAAATACGGTATATCCAAACAATACGCCTGAGCTCATCTCTTCACCACACACAGACAAAAAGGCAAGGGAATTCTTGTTGGGCTCGAACGAACACACTTAGACCAAATTTTAATGGTTCACAGAATGTCAGGCAAAATGGTCGGCCCTCACGCATGTTCACTTCATCAAATCTGGCCCTCTTTGAAAAAAGTTTGGACACCCCTGCTCTTAAGTAAGTGGTATTCAATCAGCGTTTCTCCACCAGGGTTCCTCCTGAGGTCCCTAGGGATTCGTAGAGCCAAGAGCAATGGTAGATTGATTTACCACCTTCACTGACCACCAACGCAAAGGGGCAACTTTCCATTAATCAGTAATGTAACAGAGAACTTCTACAATGACCACTAATGTTAGAGGATACCACAATCATGGCTTCTGTTATTGTAGCACTACCCCCTCAGGGGCCACTGGTTAGATTTGGAATTGGCATAATTATGTTACCTCTACGATGTGTCTAGGGATAATGATGATGGTGAGAAGCAATAACGGAATGTCCAGATAGCAGGGTGACGTTTTCTATGCTTTATTACTGGTCCAACATGACCAACAGTCAACTGAGGTAGATAGAAATAGGTTGGTGAAAAGGAGGAACTTTGCAGATTCAGGCCTTAGGATAAACAGAAGCAGTCCTGCTTCTAATAGCAATTCTTTCCTCGTCGCCACTCCAGCCGGAGTGGGTAAAGTGCCCCCGGACAGGTCCCTCTCACAGGCCTGGCAGCCAGAGTGTCACTTAGAACTTCTGGGAAGGAACAAGTCTCTGCCACCGACTTGGCTCCAATAAAGTTAGGATTTGTAATGAGACCTCTGCCATAGGCCCAGAGAACATGGACGGTAGAGCGAATCCTCCCAGTCAATAATTTGCCTGAATCTCCCTTTAGGTAGACTTGTTATATTTGGGGCCACCGACTGACAGTTTACAGCATACAACCTGTCAGTGTCCGGTCACCCAGATCCCCAATGGTTCGTCTAAGTCCTATTGGATCACCTGCCTCCAGGCTCACCTCAGACCGACTCTCCACCAGCACAACTTGCTTGGGATCTTCTTAATAGAGATGGGGGACCCAGTAAGTCACTGGGGCCCCTTGGCAGCATCAGTTGCTCCGAGCCATGAGGGCCCAGAGTCAGGAACTCTGCGTAGCACGTGCACCCCGGCCTGGTAGGCCATATCGCCGGGGCCCGTGATGTGCGCACACCCTAAAGGTGGGTGCCGCACCTGGAACCAGCAACCCGGGAAGAACCCCTAAAAATGGCGTCTGCCACAGAAATACCCTCCCCCAGCATGCCCCGCGAGGGAAACACTCCTCTAATTGGCTGCTGGAGAAAGGACGCCTCCGCCTGGACCCCTCTGGCGCCACCTGCCATCCAGAGATGGAACTACATCTCTGGAGCACAGGACGACCCACAGGACAGTTCAGGGCTGGCAACAGCCGAATTTAGACAAATCAACATGAATGAGAGCAAATAAGTCTCTCATCCCACTAAATTTGACAAAGCACCTGTACTGAAAAGTACACAGGCGCTGCATTATAATAACACATAATAATGTGACATCTGAGTCCATCAGGTTGACTTCTCAAATGTGTGGTAATCCTCATTTCCTGTAGTTGGAGTTACCTTCATGGCTGCTTGCTCAGAATTCCCCTAAACTTAGTGGGCCGGATTCAAAGAGATTTGCGCATTTTTTACGGAGGCGCAGGGCAACGATTTTGCCCTGCGCCCCCGCAATTTTTTTGTGCTGCCCTCGATTCAAAATGCCCGGCGCAAGAGCACGCAATTTAAGTGATCCCGTAGGGGGCGGGAATCATTTAAATTAGGCGCGTTCCCGCGCCGAGCGTAGAGCGCATGCTCCGTCGGCAAATGACGTCGCAAGGACGTCATTTGCTTCAAAGTGAACGTGAATGGCGTCCAGCGCCATTCACGATTCACTTACGCAAACTACGTAAAATTCAAATTTCGCGACGCGGGAACGACGGGTATACGTAACATGGGCTGCCCCTGCTAATAGCAGGGGCAGCCTTGCGCGAAAACCGCCGTACATAAACGACGTAAATTGCGCAACGTTGTGAATCGGTGTTAGTATGCAATTTGCATACTATACACTGAGCACAACGGGAACGCCACCTAGCGGCCATCGCTAGAATGCAGCCTAAGATATGCGGGCATAAGAGCCTTATGCCGCGCAGATCTTAGGCTGCAGTCGGTGTAACGAGGTTCCTGAATCAGGAGCACTCGTTACGCCGGGGCAAGTAAGCAATTGCGCTGTGTAACCTATGGTTACACAGGAGCAATTGCTTCTTGAATTCACCCCAGTGTTATTCAAAGTGGTCATAGATTTTGCAATCAGCGTTTCCCCACCAGGGTTCCTCCTAAAGTTTCCAGGGGTTCCCTGAGCAGAGAGAAATGCTGGATCGATCCGCCACCTACATTATCCACCAATACAAGGAGCAACATTCCATGAATCACCAATGTAAGGGGCACTTCTGCAATGACCACTAATGTTAGAGGATATCACAATCATGGCTTCATTTATAACAACACACAATAAATGTGACATTTACGTCCATCAGGTTGATTGTTCTCAAATATGTGTTAATCCTCATTTCCATAGCTGGAGTTACATACAGTACACGGCCACTTGCCCAGAGTTCTTCTAAAGTTAGTGGCATTCAAACTGGTCATGGATTTTGCAATCAGCGTTTCTCCAACAGGGTTCCTCCTGAGGTTCCTAGGGATTCCTTGGGCAATGAGCAATAGTAGATGGATCTACAGTATACAAGTAATTGCCCATAATAAGGGTATGGGGGGTCCGGGTACGGCCTTGGGGGACATGTATCAATGCAAAAAAATGTTTTTTAAAAATTTTCAGGAGCAGTGATTCTAATTATGCTTGAAGTGCAACAATAAAAATGAACAATTCCTCTAAATAGAGTGCCTGGGGGGTCCCCTTAGTCTGCCTGTACCACATCCCCCCCACTGTAATATCCACATCTCCCCCCCCCACTGTAATATCCACATATCCCCCCACTGTAATATCCACATCTCTCCCCCCCACTGTAATATCCACATCTCCCCCCCCACTGTAATATCCACATCTCCCCCCCACTGTAATATCCACATCCCCCCCCACTGTAATATCCACATCTCTCCCCCACTGGAATATCCACATATCTCCCCCCACTGTAATATCCACATCTCCCCCCCACTGTAATATCCACATCTCCCACCCACTGTAATATCCACATCTCCCCTCCACTGTAATATTCACATCTCTCCCCCCACTGTAATATCCACATCTCTCCCCCCACTGTAATATCCACATATCCCCCCCACTGTAATATCCACATCTCCCCCCCCCACTGTAATATCCACATCCCCCCCACTCGAATATCCACATCTCCCCCCACTGTAATATCCACATTTCCCCCCCCACTGTAATATCCACATCCCCCCCCCACTGTAATATCCACATCTCCCCCCCCCACTGTAATATCCACATCTCTCCCCCACTCGAATATCCACATCTCCCCCCACTGTAATATCCACATTTCCCCCCCCACTGTAATATCCACATCCCCCCCCACTGTAATATCCACATCTCCCCCCCCCCACTGTAATATCCACATCTCCCCCCCACTGTAATATCCACATCTCTCCCCCACTGTAATATCCACATCTCCCCCCCACTGTAATATCCACATCTCCCCCCCCCCACTGTAATATCCACATCTCCCCCCCACTGTAATATCCACATCTCTCCCCCACTGTAATATCCACATCTCCCCCCCACTGTAATATCCACATCTCTCCCACTGTAATATCCACATCTCCCCCCCCCCACTGTAATATCCACATATCCCCCCCACTGTAATATTCACATCTCCCCCCACTGTAATATCCACATCTCCCCCCCACTGTAATATCCACATCTCTCCCACTGTAATATCCACATCTCTCCCACTGAAATATCCACATCTCCCCCCCCCACTGAAATATCCACATCTCCCCCCCCCCCACTGTAATATCCACATCTCCCCCCCCCCACTGTAATATCCACATCCCCCCCACTCGAATATCCACATCTCCCCCCACTGTAATATCCACATTTCCCCCCCCACTGTAATATCCACATCCCCCCCCCACTGTAATATCCACATCCCCCCCCCCACTGTAATATCCACATCTCTCCCCCACTCGAATATCCACATCTCCCCCCACTGTAATATCCACATTTCCCCCCCCACTGTAATATCCACATCCCCCCCCCACTGTAATATCCACATCTCCCCCCCCCCACTGTAATATCCACATCTCCCCCCCACTGTAATATCCACATCTCTCCCCCACTGTAATATCCACATCTCCCCCCCACTGTAATATCCACATCCCC
Organism: Rana temporaria; assembly: GCF_905171775.1. Classification (NCBI taxonomy): domain Eukaryota; kingdom Metazoa; phylum Chordata; class Amphibia; order Anura; family Ranidae; genus Rana; species Rana temporaria. The sequence goes on along the minus strand of NW_024404413.1, from coordinate 438,977 downwards.
CCACTGTAATATCCACATCTCTCCCACTGTAATATCCACATCTCTCCCACTGAAATATCCACATCTCCCCCCCCACTGTAATATCCACATATCCCCCCCACTGTAATATTCACATCTCCCCCCACTGTAATATCCACATCTCCCCCCCACTGTAATATCCACATCTCTCCCACTGTAATATCCACATCTCTCCCACTGAAATATCCACATCTCCCCCCCCCACTGAAATATCCACATCTCCCCCCCCCCCCCCACTGTAATATCCACATCTCCCCCCCACTGTAATATCCACATCTCCCCCCACTGTAATATCCACATCTCCCCCCCACTGTAATATCCACATCTCTCCCCCACTGTAATATCCACATCTCCCCCCACTGTAATATCCACATCTCTCCCCCACTGTAATATCCACATCTCCCACCCACTGTAATATCCACATCTCCCCCCACTGTATTATCCACATTACCCCCCCACTGTAATATCCACATCTCCCCCACTGTAATATCCACATCTCCCCCCACTGTAATATCCACATCTCTCCCCCACTGTAATATCCACATCTCCCACCCACTGTAATATCCACATCTCCCCCCCACTGTATTATCCACATCCCCCCCCCACTGTAATATCCACATCTCCCCCCAATGTAATATCCACATCTCTCCCCCACTTTAATATACACATCTCCCCCCCCCCACTGTAATATCCACATCTCCCCCCCCCACTGTAATATCCACATCCCCCCCTGTAATATCCACATCCCCCCCCTGTAATATCCACATCCCTCCCCTGTAATATCCACATCTCTCCCCCCACTGTAATATCCACATCTCCCCCCCCCACACTGTAATATCAACATCTCCCCCACTGCAGTGGCGTCACTAGGGTTGGTGTCACCCGGTGCAAATAAAAATGGTGTCATCCCACCCCACCAACTATAGCCCCCCCTCAGTAAAGACCCCCCTCCCTCGGTGCAGACACCCACTGGGTGCAGACGCCCCCATTGGTACAGACACCCCCACCTAAGTGCAGACCCTCCCCAGTACAGACACTCCCCCAGTACAGACCCCCCCCTCAGTACAGACACCCCCCCTCAGTACAGACACCACCCCCAGTACAGACACCCCCCCTCTCAGTGCAGACACCCCCCCTCTCAGTGCAGACACCCCCCCTCTCAGTGCAGACCCCCCCCCTCAGTACAGACACCCCCCCCTCAGTGCAGACCTTAGACAGCGGTGTGAGTGTCCCACGAGTACAAGCTCCTCCTCCTCTGTGGGTGTAAACAGAGAGGAGGGACGCCACCGGGTGTACCAAGATGGCCACGGCTCCGGAGCCGCGGCCTTCCTTAAGTGGTTAAAAAAAATTTTTTTTGCTAGCAAATTATTTAGAACCCCCAAACATTATATATTGTTTTTTTTTCTAACACCCGAGAGAATACAATGGCGGTCAAAGCCCGAGGGGCTTTCACACTGGAGTGGTGCGCTAGCAGGACCGCTCCAAAAGTCCTGCTAGCCGCATCTTTGGAGCGGTGAGAGAAGCGGTGTGTTTACCGCTCCTTCCCATTAAAAGCAATGGGAAAGCGCAGCTATCCCACTGGCAATCCGAGTTGCCGGAGGTATTAACCCTTTTTGGGCTGCTAGCGGGGTTAAAACCATCCGAATACCGCTGCAATTCCGACGGTAAAAATAGCGGCGCTATACCACCACCGCACCTCCCGCCCCAGTGTGAAAGGGGCCTTAAAGAGGCACATCTAAATATGCAGGCATCTGGGGTAAAGCTGTCCACATAGATCGTTCTCCTCACCGCCGTCTCTCACCGCTGTCAGTCTGCAACCATTACCGGGAAGACTTCCCTGCAGTAGAGCAATCTGAAAGCAAGGCTTGAAGCGCTCGTGAAAGGGACGACATCAGTAGCGGTGAGGGAGGAGGACAGTCTATGTCAGGGGTGTCCAAACTTTTTTTTTTAAAGAGGGCCAGATTTAATGAAGTGAACATGCGTGAGGGCCGACTATTTTGCCTGACATTCTTTGAACCATTACAATTTGGTCTAATAGCTGGATTCAGAGAGAGTTACGCCAGCGTATCAGTAGATACGCCGACGTAACTCGGAATCTGCGCCGTCGTAAGTTTAAGTGTATTCTCAAACTGAGATACACTTAAACCTATCTAAGATACGACAGCCTGCGCCGTCGTATCTTAGGGTGCAATATTTAGGCTGGCCGCTAGGTGGCGCTTCCGTTGAGTTCGGCGTAGAATATGGAAATCCCTAGATACGCCGATTCACGAACGTACGTGCGCCCGTCGCAGTAAAGATACGCCGTTTATGTAAGGCGTTTTCCGGCGTAAAGATATTCCATCAAATAGCTAGACTAGTCAATGTTAAGTATGGCCGTCGTTCCCGCGTCAAAATTTGTCCGTGAATAGGGCTGGACGTCATTTACATTCACGTTGAAACCAATATGTCCTTGCGGCGTACTTTGGAGCAATGCACACTGGGATATGTACATGGACGGCGCCTGCGTCAATCACGTCGGGTCACGAGTAATTTACATAAAACACGCCCCCCATCCTCATTTGAATTAGGCGCACTTACGCCGACCACATTTACGATACACCGCCGTAAGTTAGGAGGCAAGTACTTTGTGAATACAGTACTTGCCTCTCTGACTTAAGGTGGCGTAGCGTAAATACGATACGCTACGCCGCCTTAAAGATGCGGCGCCCTACATGAATCTGGCCATAGGTGTGTTCGTCCGAGCAACTAATACACCGCCCAACAAGAATTCTCTTGCCTTTGTGGCTGTGTGTGGTGAAGAGATGAGCTCAGGCGTGTTTTTTGGATACACTGTATATTAGTGCTGCACGATTCTGGGAAAAACGAGAATCACGATTCTTTTGCTTAGAATGAAGATCACGATTCTCTTGCGATTCTCAAAAACTTCATGTAATTTAAATATGCGTTCAAACTCACGGGGACGGTAGTACTTTAAATATTTTCGAGAGAGATATATTAATATTTGTTAGAGAGGAAATAAAAAATTAATATTTGCCAGAGAGGAAATATAAATTAATATTTGCCAGAGAGATTAAAATAATATTTGCCAAAGAGATTTAAATTAATATTTGCCAGAGAGATTAAAATAATATTTGCCAGAGAGATTTAAATTAATATTTGCCAGAGAGGAAATAAAAAAATAATATTTGCCAGAGAGATTTAAATTAATATTTGCCAGAGAGGAAATAAAACATTAATATTTGCCAGAGAGATTTAAATTAATATTTGCCAGAGAGATTTAAATTAATATTTGCCAGAGAGGAAATATAAATTATATACTATCAGCTTACACTTGCCTATAGCTGACGTCAGTTCCAGTATCTCCGAGTCTTAGCTGACGTCAGTTCCTGTATCTCCGAGTCTTAGCTGATGTCAGTTCCGGTATCTCCGAGTCTTAGCTGACGTCAGTTCCGGTATCTCCGAGTCTTAGCTGACGTCAGTTCCGGTATCTCCGAGTCTTAGCTGACGTCAGTTCCTGTATCTCCGAGTCTTAGCTGACGTCAGTTCCGGTATCTCCGAGTCTTAGCTGACGTCAGTTCCGGTATCTCCGAGTCTTAGCTGATGTCAGTTCCGGTATCTCTGAGTCTTAGCTGACGTCAGTTCCGGTATCTCCGAGTCTTAGCTGACGTCAGTTCCGGTATCTCCGAGTCTTAGCTGACGTCAGTTCCGGTATCTCCGCGTCTTAGCTGACGTCAGTTCCGGTATATCTCCAGGTCTTAGCTGACGTCAGTTCCGGTATCTCCGAGTCTTAGCTGACGTCAGTTCCGGTATCTCCGAGTCTTAGCTGACGTCAGTTCCGGTATCTCTGAGTCTTAGCTGAAGTCAGTTCCGGTATCTCCGAGTCTTAGCTGACGTCAGTTCCGGTATCTCCGAGTCTTAGCTGACGTCAGTTCCGGTATCTCCGAGTCTTAGCTGACGTCAGTTCCGGTATCTCCGAGTCTTAGCTGACGTCAGTTCCGGTATCTCCGAGTCTTAGCTGATGTCAGTTCCGGTATCTCCGAGTCTTAGCTGACGTCAGTTCCGGTATCTCCGAGTCTTAGCTGATGTCAGTTCCGGTATCTCCGAGTCTTAGCCGACGTCAGTTCAGGTATCTCTGAGTCTTAGCCGACGTCAGTTCCGGTATCTCCGAGTCTTAACTGACGTCAGTTCCGGTATCTCCGAGTCTTAGCTGACGTCAGCTCCTGTATCTCCGAGTCTTAGCTGACGTCAGTTCCGGTATCTCCGAGTCTTAGCTGACGTCAGTTCCGGTATCTCAGAGTCTTAGCTGATGTCAGTTCCGGTATATCTCCGAGTCTTAGCTGACGTCAGTTCCGGTATCTCCGAGTCTTAGCTGATGTCAGTTCCGGTATCTCCGAGTCTTAGCCGACGTCAGTTCCGGTATCTCCGAGTCTTAGCTGACGTCAGTTCCGGTATCTCCGAGTCTTAGCTGATGTCAGTTCCGGTATATCTCCAAGTCTTAGCTGACATCAGTTCCGGTATCTCTGAGTCTTAGCTGACGTCAGTTCCGGTATCTCCGAGTCTTAGCTGACGTCAGTTCCGGTATCTCCGAGTCTTAGCTGACGTCAGTTCCGGTATCTCCGAGTCTTAGCTGACGTCAGTTCCGGTATCTCCGAGTCTTAGCTGATGTCAGTACCGGTATCTCCGAGTCTTAGCCGACGTCAGTTCCGGTATTTCCGAGTTTTAGCTGACGTCAGTTCCAGTATCTCCGAGTCTTAGCTGACGTCAGTTCTGGTATCTCCGAGTCTTAGCTGACGTCAGTTCCGGTATCTCCGAGTCTTAGCTGACGTCAGTTCCGGTATCTCCGAGTCTTAGCTGACGTCAGTTCCGGTATCTCCGAGTCTTAGCTGACATCAGTTCCGGTATCTCCGAGTCTTAGCTGACGTCAGTTCCGGTATCTCCTAGTCTTAGCTGACGTCAGTTCCGGTATATCTCCGAGTCTTAGCTGACATCAGTTCCGGTATCTCCGAGTCTTAGCTGACGTCAGTTCCGGTATCTCTGAGTCTTAGCTGATGTCAGTTCCGGTATATCTCCAAGTCTTAGCTGACATCAGTTCCTGTATCTCCGAGTCTTAGCTGATGTCAGTTCCGGTATCTCCGAGTCTTAGCCGACGTCAGTTCAGGTATCTCCGAGTCTTAGCTGACGTCAGTTCCAGTATCTCTGAGTCTTAGCCGACGTCAGTTCCGGTATCTCCGAGTCTTTTTTTTTTAAATTCAATACTTTTTTTTATTGTTTCCATACATATATAGCAGAGAAAGAAAAAATACAAATCCATATTCTATATTCAGTGCATTATATGTGCATACAAAAAATTCATTGCATAGGTTAAAAATGTCCTTCAATCCCATTCCCAACCCTCCCTCCCTCCCTCCTATCTTACTTTTAAAGTGCATACACGTTTTTTGGTTCTGTTCCTTTCCTTAGATTATTCTTTACCTAACTTTCCCTGATTAAAGTGAGCGGCCTATTTTACATAACCAGTGCTCCCATATTGCATTAAATTTTTTGAGGTTACCCCTTCTAATCCATGTTCCCCTCTCCTTCCCAATTGTGCTATTCATTACGTTAAACCATTCCTCTACTGTGGGTGGATTTTGTGCTTGCCATTTTAGTGCGATCAATTTCCTCGCCTGAAACAGGCATCTTATAACTGCTACTAATATATCCCTCTGCCCCATTCTCTCTTCAATGCATCCTAATAGACAAACCCTGGCTTCAGGTTCCAGAGTGGATCCAAAGGTTGCATTTATAATGTCCAGAGTCTTAGCCCAATATCTATGCAGTTTTGGGCATTTCCACATCATGTGGATAAGGTCCCCTGTATTTTGACATCTGGGACATTTGTCATCTGACTTCCATCCAAATCCATATCATTTCTTGGGGGTATAGTAGACCCTGTGGAGGAGAAACAAGTGAGAAACCCGTTGTGAGGGGGCTAATGAAACCACTGTCCCTAGTTTCAGTATCCTGTCCCATTGGTCATTTGTTATGAGTCCAATATCCTCCTCCCACCTCTGTTTATTCTTGCTCAGCTTCTCTTTTCCTATTAACTGATCGCTGATCCGTTCGTACAATTCTGATATAAGACCTTTCAAGACCCCCGTCTTGATTAGTCTTTGGAGATGCGTGAGCTTTTGCCATCTTACCGGCTGTAATTTAAATTGGTCTTGTAATGCATGTCTAACCTGCAAATAGGCAAAAAACATATAATTTGGGATGCCATATTCCCGACTTAGCTCTGAGAAGGGTTTTAATGTGCAGTCTGTGTAGAGTTGTGCCACTCTGGTTATCCCACGTTTATCCCATTCTTTTAATTTTCCCATGGCCAAGATTTCTTTTAAGTTATTATTTTCCCATAGTGGGGAGTATTCTGTTAATTCTTTATAGCCCAAGGCAAGTTTTCCCACTTGCCATATTCTTACCATCATCTTTACTGTTGGACTTTTTACCGAGAAAGAGTTGGCCTCTAAGGTCTCTATTACCGATCTATGAGGAGACCCTCTTAGTATCATTTTCCCACTTGCATTACCTCCCCCCTCTATGCTACATCCCCCCAAATGCTGCAACTGCGCCGCCAAAAAATAGCTATACGGATGCGGGACCGATAGCCCTCCTCTGTCTGTTGGCAGTTGCAGTGTTCGGAGACTGATCCTTGCCTTTCCCTTTTTCCAGATTAGGGTCCTAAAGAGGGTCTCTATCTTTTTAAACCATCGGTTATCAATCCACACTGGGGAGTTGTGAAGTATATACAGCAATTGTGGCATCCAGATCATTTTAATAAGGTTGCTGCGCCCGGCCACCGACAGTGGCAAGTGTCCCCATACATCCGCTTTGCGTTTAAGTTTGCCCAAAAGTGGCACTAAATTATTATTTATAAATTGTTCTGGGTTACGTGTTACCACGATGCCCAAATACTCCATCTTCTCCCCAATTTTTAATTGCGGGATTCCTATCCCATCCATATTGCTTACCGAATCCACTGGTAAGAGTGTTGATTTTTCCCAGTTTATCACTAGGCCCGAGAATCGTCCAAACGCTTCTACTGTTTGAACTGCAGTTTTAAGGGAGGTTGTAGAGTTGCCCAAGAAAAGGAGGATATCGTCCGCATATAGCGCGACTTTTTCCTCCTCTGCTCCTCTCTGGAACCCCTGTATTTCCTGTCTAGCTCTAATAGCAGTTGCCAAGGGCTCAATTGCCAAGGCGAAAAGGAGAGGGGACAGTGGACATCCCTGTCTCGTTCCCCTCTCCAATTCAAACGACTGTGAAACTTCATTATTTATTTTTATTTTAGCCTTTGGGGAATTATACAGTAGCTTTATCCATTTAATAAAGGATGGACCAAACCCAAACTTCTCCAGAGTGTACCAGAGATAGTCCCACTCCAGACTATCAAAGGCCTTGGTGGCATCTAATGATAGGATAGATCTATCTCCCGCATTCTCCGTCGGGGTCTGTAGGTTTAGGTACAGCCTTCTTATGTTTATACTTGTGGATCGGTTTGGAATAAATCCAGACTGGTCTGGGTGTATTAATTTCTGAATAAATTTGTTTATTCTCGTTGCCAGTACCTTAGCCAAGATTTTTACATCTGAGCAGAGCAAAGATATCGGTCTATAAGATGATGTATCTAGTTGATCCTTTCCTTCCTTCTGGAGCACTATAATAATTGCTTCTAGCATTGAAGTGGGTAGCCTTCCTCCTTCTATCGCCCAATTCAGCGTTTTTAGCAATTCCGGGAGCAGCACCTCACCGTATTGTTTATAAATCTCCACTGGTGGGCCATCTGGCCCTGGGGACTTTTGATTAGACAGTCCTTTAACTGCCTGTTGTAATTCCAGTAATGTAATTGGGGATTCCATAGCATTTCTATCCTCCTCTGATAGAACTGGGGTTCCTATTTCTCTAAAGAATTCTTCCATTTGCACTTTAGCTTCCCCCTTTTTTGATCTATATAGCTCTTTACAGTATAATATACTGCAAACGTGTCCACTATTACCGATGTTTCAGATGATATCCCACCTCCTACCGTCCTAACTGCGGGAATGTTAGAGGGCGCCGTATTAGTTTTCGCTAGGAGGGCCAGAGTATGGCCCACACTTTCCCCTTGAGAAAAAGCGCTCTGCTCCTGGAATAGGCGCTTATTTTCAACTTTCTTGTTGATCACCAGCTTATATTCCTGTTGCTTCTCCAACCATAACCGTTGTTTAGTCAATGTTGGATTTTCCACATATTGCTTTTCTGCTTCTAGAACCTCTTCCCTGATTTTCTCCTCCCATTCCCTAGAGTTCCTCTTGATCTTAGTTACCTGCTGGATCAATATACCCCTAAGGAACGCCTTTAGGGCATCCCACACCACTCCCTCTGGTGCTGTCCCTGTGTTGAAATCCAGGAATTCCCTTAATTTGATACTAATTTCTTCTGATTTCCCTATCACTTCTAGCCAAAAGGGACTTATTTTCCAATTACTTGGAGAACGTTTTTTCCCTGTGCTCAGTGACAGCACCAGAGGAGAGTGATCAGAAACCCCTCTTGGGTAGTAGGATATCTTACTAACTGCCTGTGGACTTGCACAGTTTCCCAGGGCCATGTCTATTCTTGATAATGTAGAATATGTACTTGAAAAGCAGGAGTACTGCCGCATATCTGGATATTTCACCCTCCAAATATCCCACCACCCAACCTCTTTCAAAAATTGACTTAGATGCCCTTCTCCTTCCCCTGGGCTCTGTGTCCCCGGTGGAAATCTATCCATTGTTCTATTTAGCACGTTATTTAAGTCTCCAACCACTAATACCGGAATATTTACCTTGTTTACCACAAATTCTGTTAATTTATACAAGACCTCCATCTTAAAGGGAGGAGGTATATAGATATTCGCCAATACATATGGTACCTTTTCTATCAAACAGTGCAAAAAAATATAGCGACCCAGTTCATCTATTCTAGACTCTATACATGCAAATGATACGCCTGTTTTTACCATTATGCTCACTCCTCTAGAGTAAGAAGAGTGGACAGAATGGTACTGGCTTTGATATTTTTTTTTATTGACCAATTTTAACTTTGTTTCTTTAGTCAAGTGGGTCTCTTGAATACATATTACTTCCACCCCATACCCCTCCAGAGTAGTGAAAATTGCGGCTTTTTTCACTGGGTCCCCCATCCCCCGCACATTCCAGGAGCCTATATTTATCATTTTAGGTCTCATACCCATCCAGGCATATCAAACAGAAAAAATCCCTTAACATCATATATAAGAGAAAAAGAAAAAAGGAAGAAAGGAAAAAAAAAAAAAAAAAAAAAATGTGTATACAATTTTTGAATATACCTAGGGAAAAAAAGCATTTAAATGTACCTTCAAGTACATTTCCTTCTCTTGTGCTTAATAAGTGATACGTGATACCTGTGCTTTGATATAATTTTGCCCCCCCCTCCCCCCTTGCCTATCTAGGCCAACCCTTAGGGCTATACCTGTGACCTCTTCCTTCCATCCTTCCCTTACATTACCCTTATCACCCATATCTGTCGTGGTCCCGTGCGAACACCTCCCCAACACCCGCTCCAAAACAAAAAAAAAAGAAAAAAAAAAAGATTGTGTATGTATATATATATATATATATATATATATATACACATACACACACATATATATATATATATAAAAAGAGAAAATGTGTATATATAAATAAAAAAAAAAAAAAAAAGAAAATTTAATTCCCCCTCTCCCCCCACAAGTAGTGGGTTTCTTATTATCTCCGAGTCTTAACTGACGTCAGTTCCGGTATCTCCGAGTCTTAGCTGACGTCAGCTCCTGTATCTCCGAGTCTTAGCTGACGTCAGTTCCGGTATCTCCGAGTCTTAGCCGACGTCAGTTCCGGTATCTCCGAGTCTTAGCTGACGTCAGTTCCGGTATCTCCGAGTCTTAGCTGATGTCAGTTCCGGTATATCTCCAAGTCTTAGCTGACATCAGTTCCGGTATCTCCGAGTCTTAGCTGATGTCAGTTCCGGTATCTCTGAGTCTTAGCCGACGTCAGTTCCGGTATCTCCGAGTCTTAGCCGACGTCAGTTCCGGTATTTCCAAGTCTTAGCTGACGTCAGTTCCGGTATCTCCGAGTCTTAGCTGACGTCAGTTCCTGTATCTCCGAGTCTTAGCTGACGTCAGTTCCGGTATCTCCGAGTCTTAGCTGACGTCAGTTCCGGTATCTCAGAGTCTTAGCTGACGTCAGTAAGGGTATCTCCGAGTCTTAGATGACGTCAGTTCCTGTATCTCCGAGTCTTAGCTGATGTCAGTTCCGGTATCTCCTAGTCTTAGCTGACATCAGTTCCTGTATCTCCGAGTCTTAGCTGACGTCAGTTCCGGTATCTCCGAGTCTTAGCTGACGTCAGTTCCGGTATCTCCGAGTCTTAGCTGACGTCAGTTCCGGTATCTCCGAGTCTTAGCTGACGTCAGTTCCTGTATCTCCGAGTCTTAGCTGACGTCAGTTCCGGTATCTCCGAGCCATTTGCGTTTCACGCTGGCTCCATCGCGGCCGTTGATTCCCCTCTGCTCCAACTCAGGCAGCCTCACTCCACAGCAGCCCCGGCTTATAATGTGCACGCTCAGAATCGCCAAATCCAGCAGGTGAGATTGTGGGAGCTGGAGAATCGCGATAACGATTCTCCGCGATTAATCGTGCAGCTCTACTGTATATATCTCTTTTGTGGCCCCAACGAATCCACGAGCGCTGCTCAGCAGTGGCGGGACAAGGTATTTCAGTGCCCAGGGCGAGGATGCCAAAATGCGCCCCCCCCTCTCTCGCAGAACAGGGGGTGGAGCTAGAAGCAGCATTTGCAGCATAAAAAATATATGTGATGGTTGCGAAGTGTACCATTATTCCTTTTTAAATTTGTGATTGGTCATCACAATGATCACAAAGTACACTGCTTTGCTTTGATGGGGTTCTCAGCCAATAATGAGTACCTTGGCTGCCCGAGGGTGATTTCTGAAGATTATAAATGATGCTCTAGAACGAACGAAACCTGGTCTTGGTCCTGCTCAAAAACCTCTTTCGATGTATGGGCAGAGCTGATCATTGTGTTCTGACAGTGGATGAGTCCTGCTGTGAAGCCTCGTACACACAACCGTTTTCCTCGACAGAATCCATCAAGAAACTTGGTGGCAGAGCTTTTTTGCCTAGGGAAAAAAAGCATTTAAATGTACCTTCAAGTACATTTCCTTCTCTTGTGCTTAATAAGTGATACGTGATACCTGTGCTTTGATATAATTTTGCCCCCCCCTCCCCCCTTGCCTATCTAGGCCAACCCTTAGGGCTATACCTGTGACCTCTTCCTTCCATCCTTCCCTTACATTACCCTTATCACCCATATCTGTCGTGGTCCCGTGCGAACACCTCCCCAACACCCGCTCCAAAACAAAAAAAAAAAAAAAAAAAAAAGATTGTGTATGTATATATATATATATATATATATATATATACACATACACACACATATATATATATATATAAAAAGAGAAAATGTGTATATATAAATAAAAAAAAAAAAAAAAAGAAAATTTAATTCCCCCTCTCCCCCCACAAGTAGTGGGTTTCTTATTATCTCCGAGTCTTAACTGACGTCAGTTCCGGTATCTCCGAGTCTTAGCTGACGTCAGCTCCTGTATCTCCGAGTCTTAGCTGACGTCAGTTCCGGTATCTCCGAGTCTTAGCCGACGTCAGTTCCGGTATCTCCGAGTCTTAGCTGACGTCAGTTCCGGTATCTCCGAGTCTTAGCTGATGTCAGTTCCGGTATATCTCCAAGTCTTAGCTGACATCAGTTCCGGTATCTCCGAGTCTTAGCTGATGTCAGTTCCGGTATCTCTGAGTCTTAGCCGACGTCAGTTCCGGTATCTCCGAGTCTTAGCCGACGTCAGTTCCGGTATTTCCAAGTCTTAGCTGACGTCAGTTCCGGTATCTCCGAGTCTTAGCTGACGTCAGTTCCTGTATCTCCGAGTCTTAGCTGACGTCAGTTCCGGTATCTCCGAGTCTTAGCTGACGTCAGTTCCGGTATCTCAGAGTCTTAGCTGACGTCAGTAAGGGTATCTCCGAGTCTTAGATGACGTCAGTTCCTGTATCTCCGAGTCTTAGCTGATGTCAGTTCCGGTATCTCCTAGTCTTAGCTGACATCAGTTCCTGTATCTCCGAGTCTTAGCTGACGTCAGTTCCGGTATCTCCGAGTCTTAGCTGACGTCAGTTCCGGTATCTCCGAGTCTTAGCTGACGTCAGTTCCGGTATCTCCGAGTCTTAGCTGACGTCAGTTCCTGTATCTCCGAGTCTTAGCTGACGTCAGTTCCGGTATCTCCGAGCCATTTGCGTTTCACGCTGGCTCCATCGCGGCCGTTGATTCCCCTCCGCTCCAACTCAGGCAGCCTCACTCCACAGCAGCCCCGGCTTATAATGTGCACGCTCAGAATCGCCAAATCCAGCAGGTGAGATTGTGGGAGCTGGAGAATCGCGATAACGATTCTCCGCGATTAATCGTGCAGCTCTACTGTATATATCTCTTTTGTGGCCCCAACGAATCCACGAGCGCTGCTCAGCAGTGGCGGGACAAGGTATTTCAGTGCCCAGGGCGAGGATGCCAAAATGCGCCCCCCCCTCTCTCGCAGAACAGGGGGTGGAGCTAGAAGCAGCATTTGCAGCATAAAAAATATATGTGATGGTTGCGAAGTGTACCATTATTCCTTTTTAAATTTGTGATTGGTCATCACAATGATCACAAAGTACACTGCTTTGCTTTGATGGGGTTCTCAGCCAATAATGAGTACCTTGGCTGCCCGAGGGTGATTTCTGAAGATTATAAATGATGCTCTAGAACGAACGAAACCTGGTCTTGGTCCTGCTCAAAAACCTCTTTCGATGTATGGGCAGAGCTGATCATTGTGTTCTGACAGTGGATGAGTCCTGCTGTGAAGCCTCGTACACACAACCGTTTTCCTCGACAGAATCCATCAAGAAACTTGGTGGCAGAGCTTTTTTGCCGAGGAAAACGGTCGTGTGCATGTTTTTCATCGAGAAAACTGTTGAGGAACTCGACAAGAAAAAAAGAGAACAAGTTCTCTTTTTCCTCGACGGGAGTCTCAATTTCCTCGCCGTGTTCCTCGTCGGGCTGGTTTTCGACGAGAAACACGTTCGTGTGTATGCATAGAAAACTGCACATGCTCAGAAGGGTGGCGCCAGTGGAATCAAACTTCCCCTTTATAGTGCCGTCGTACGTGTTTTACGTCACCGCGTTTGAGAACAACGAGATTTTGTCTTGACAGTGTGTACGCAAAGAAAGCTTGGCAAGTTTCTCGACAAGCCTGACAAGAAACTCGCCGAGGAAAACGATGTTTCATTTACGACGAGCTCCTCGGTCGTGTGTACGAGGCCTCAGAGTACAAAAGCACAGAAGGGGGATTCCTCCATCCATCTTGTTTGAGTGAAGGCAGGATACTGTTCAGCCTGCTGGAAAAAAATAGCGTGTACTAGGGTTGTACCGATTCCGATATCGCTGCTGATACTAAGCATTTGCACAAGTACTTGTACTCATGTAAATGCTCCGATACCTAAAAACAATATTTTGCAGTGTGATTTGAGCTCATACATAATGAATGGGCTTATATTCCACTGCAAAGAATTGCAAAAAATTGCAAAGAATTGTTTTTTGTTACCAAAGATAACAGTATACAGTATACATTTTGGCCAAAGTTTATGAACAAAAATGACTCGCGTGTAAAATTTCATCACAGAACCAAAATAAAAGTGTTTTTTTTTCAAAACTTTCGCTCTTATTTTAAATAATCTTGCAAAAAAAAAAAATAGCAGTGATTTAATACCACCAGAAGAAAGCTATATTTGTATGAAAAAAGTGATAAAAATGTTGCTTGGGTACAGTTGTAGCGCCCCCTTACTTTCAGTAAAGGCGCTACGCTAAAGTTAGCGGCGGAATGAGAGAGATAATTTGCTCTCATTTCAAATTATGTCAAATTTGGCTGTCGCCAAAATCTAGATTGTTCTGTGTGCCAGACTGGGTTCTAGGGATGCGGTACCATCTCTGGGTGTCAGGTGGCACCAGAGAGGTCCAGGCGGAGACGCTTTTTCCTAGCAGCCAATTAGAAGAGTTTTCCCTCGCGGGGCATGCTGGGGAGGAGTATTTCTGTGGCGGAAGCCGTTGTTCTTGGTTCTTCGCGGGTTCCTGGTTCCAGGTGCGGCACCCACCTTTAGGGTGTGCGCACATCACGGGCCCCACCACTATGGCCTACCAGGCCTGGGGTCGCGCGCAACACGGAGTTCCTGACTCTGGGCCCTCATGGCCTGGAGCAACTGATGCTACCAGGGGCCCCAGTGACTTACTGGGTCCCCAATTCTACTGAAGAGATCCTAAGCTACGTGCTTTGCGGTGGGGGATCGGCTCAAGGAGAACCTGGAGGCAGGTTGTCTGAGAGACTTGAACGAACCATCGGGGATCTGGGTGACCGAACACTGACAGATAACCTCAGTACTGTCAGTCGGTGACCCCAAGGAGAAAGACTGGGGAGGAATCGCTCTGCTGTTCACCATTGTCAGCATTGAGCCTGTGGCAGAGGCCTCATCTGGCATCTTATTCAAAATCAGAGCCAGCGGCTCCTGAGGGGGTAGCGCTTCACAGTGTTGCACGACTTGAATTGTCATTCAAAGTGTGAAAACGCTGAAAGATGAAAATTGGCCTGGGCAGGACGGGGGTGTAAAGTGCCCCCCGGTTTTGAAGTCGTTACAACTTTGAGTGCAATTTTACCCCCCGACAGAACTTCACAGTTATACATAATAGCTCATTATGCCTTTTTCTTGCAGTTTTTTTTTTTTTTTTTCCAGAATTATTTTAAGAGGGTTTACTTCCTCGTTAAGAGACACGTATCTGTGTTCACATTGCCAACTCGATGAACTGACCTCCCTCCTGATCTTTAGTGCCTGCCAAGATGACGTGTCGCTGCACGTGCAGGGCTCCTGGTCAGAGACCATGTGGGAGGAGTTCGGGGCTCATATATGGCTGCGTTTCCCTCTGTCAGAGAGTGGTGGTGATTGTGGAAACCATCATGGCTGGTCTTGGAGCTCTTATCATATTCTTGCTGTGGGCCCCCCTGTCTCTCAGCCAGTTTTTCCCAGGAGGGTGGGGACCCGCGTCTTTCATTCACCATATCCACGGAGGGTGGGGACCCGCTGACAAAAACAGCAAGGCTGTGCTAGACATAGCGGAATTCTGTGTCTCTCAGTACAACACAAAGAGCGATGGTAACCTATCCAAGGTTATTTGCCTTGAAGACGCTTCTCAGCAGGTAATGTGTTTGTCACAGCGGGGGGGGGGGGGGGGGGAGTGGACGGGACTGTACTCACTGTATGCATTCAGTCTTGTGCATGGGAAAAAAAGCATATTCTGTCCCTCCTACGATGATCTTTATGTGTATGTAGTGTATTATTGGGGGGACGATACCAGGGACGGACTGACAACTCATTGGGCCCCCGGGCAATAGGAGATTATGGGGCTTCCGGGCAATAGGAGATTATGAGGGGCCCCCAGTATACACACAATATACACACACAGTATACATATATACATACATACACACACACACACTCACAGTATACATACACACACTGAGAAGGTACTGGAGGGGCGGAGAAGCTATAATCTTGGGTTTTTTAGACCAAAAGGATGTCGGTAAGGGACATTTCAGGGACAGATGTAAAAAAAAACACAGATTTTTACATACTGCACCTGGTTTTACTGAGGATGGCAACCCTGATGGGGCCCCTTAGTGGTATGGGGCCCTCGGCCAGTGGCCGAGTGCCCGATTGGTCAGTCTGCCCCTGGGCAGTACTTAGGGTTAAGGGGCCCTGTAACTATATTCTCTCAACTGTATCAAATTAACAGATTGGAAACTCTAATGGGGACTTGATGTAAGGGGAACTCTAATGGAGACCTGATATAAGGAGGGACTATGATAGAGGACCTGATGTAAGGGGAACTCTAATGGAGACCTGATATAAGGAGGGACTATGATAGAGGACCTGATGTAAGGGGAACTCTAATGGAGACCTGATGTAAGGAGGGACTGTGATAGAGGACCTGATGTAAGGGGAACTCTAATGGAGACCTGATGTAAGGTGGGACTTTGATAGTTACATAGTTACATAGTTAGTCAGGTTGAAAAAAGACACAAGTCCATCAAGTTCAACCATAGAGGATAGAGGACCTGATGTAAGGGGAACTCTAATTGGGATCCTGATGTATGGGGGACTCTAATGGGGAACCTGATGGAAGGAGGATCACTGATGGGGACCTGATGTAAGGGAGGACTCCAATGGAGACTTGGTGTAAGGAGGGACTGTGATAGGGACCCGATGTAAGGGGAACTCTAATGGGGACTTGGTGGAAGGTGGGACTTTGATAGAGGACCTGATGTAAGGGGAACTCTAATTGGACGTTGGTGTAATGGGAGAATCTAAGGAGGATCATAATGTATGGGGGAACTGTGATGGGGAACCTGATGTAAGGGGGATCAAATAGGAATCTGATCCAAGGAGGGACTCTGGTGGAGACCTGATGTAAATGGGTCTCTAATGCTGACATTGGTGTCGGGGGGATTCTGATAGGAACACCTGATGTAAGAAAGGAGTCTGATGGGGTTTATGATATATGGGGAAACTGTGATGGGTCCCTATGTCAGGGGTTCTCTAACAGGGACCTGATGTAAAGAGGGACACTGATGGGGAACCTGATGTAAGGGGTGTTCTAATGGAGATCTGATGTAAGGAGGGACACTGATGTAAGGGGGACTCCAATGGAGACCTGATGTAAAGAGGGACTGATTTAAGGAAGGACTCTAAAAGGGACCATGATGTAGGGGGGAGGGGCTCTGATGGAGAACCTGATGCAAGTTGTGCTTTAATAGGGACATGAGGTAAGAGGGGACTCTGATGGGGACACTGATGTATAGGGGGCCTCTGATGGGGACACTGATGTATAGGGGGGCCTCTGATGGGGACACTGATGTATAGGGGGGACTCTGATGGGGACACTGATGTATAGGGGGGCCTCTGATGGGGACACTGATGTATAGGGGGCCTCTGATGGGGACACTGATGTATAGGGGGGCCTCTGATGGGGACACTGATGTATGGGTGGACTGTGATGGGGAACCTGATGTAAGAAAGGATTTGAAGGAGGTGTGGTCCTCATACTGAAAAATGTGGAGTCTCCTGCCTTAGAACACGGTAATAAATAATTTTAATTGTATTTTTATACTTCTATAGGTAGTTAATGGGATGAACTATAAACTGACCATGGTGCTGGTACAAACAGAATGTACGAAGGACTATAAAAATCGTCCAGATTGTGACAAGTCATCATCATCCAAGGTACTCCAATCATTATTTTATCTTCACGTGTCATTCATGTCATGTAAATCTAATGTACAATTACAGTGGAACCTCGGTTTAAGAGTAACTTGGTTTGAGAGCGTTTTGATTTGCGAGCAACTTTTTTTTTATTCTGACTCGGTTTGCGAGTGTTGACTCGCAAGAAGAGCAGAATTCAAGCTAAATAGGCCTGTAGTACCTCATATGGCCTGAGGTACGGGGGCGCAGGAGCCTAGAAAAGCCGGACATTGGCCTGCAGTACCTCATTTGGCCTGAGGTACGGGGGCGCAGGAAACGAGCCAAGGTGTCCGCGGGTTATTTTGGCAGTTTTTGGTGCTCTCTGGTGCCCCCCCCACCTCTGGCCACATTCGGTATTGCATCCCATTGAAGTCAATGAAGAACAAATTATTTTCGTTTCCATTGGCTTCAATGGGAAAACTCGCTTTGATATGCGAGTACTTTGGATTACGAGCGTTCTCCTGGAACGGATTATGCCGAGTCAAAAATACTTGGGGAGTACCTGACAGATTATCCAATTTCCAAAGCTACCTCTGGGAAATATTAAACAATCAAAGGAAAATGAATTTAGCCGAACCAAGTGAAGTCAACCCAATTGTGTCACAGCTCACTGCTGTAATAATATGGCAGTAAACAGGTGAAAATTGTATATCAATCAATTGAAAACATAATATTTAAAGAATCTTAACCATATTATTTAGTGGGTATGAAGCATATGCAAAGCATTTTTGCAATTCGGATATATAGTGCAAATAGAAGCAAAAAAAAGAAATAACCAATGAAGCCAGGAAGATTCCGTCACAACCCCCCTAGTCATTCTCGTAGATCAATTGTTTAGAGTTGCCCGAGCTTGGTGTTGATCTCTTCCACAAAATGTGGGGTTCCTTGGTCGTCCCATCACTTCCCTTCCCCCCATCTGCATACAAGCTTGCCATTGTTCTAGGATTGCAACCTCTTTAATGGATTTTATATATATATATATATATATATATATATATATATATATATATATATATATATATAGCCTTGCCATTGGGGTTTCTTCATTGTTCAACCTTCAGTGATAGGTGAAGGCTATCCTATGAAACAATAACAATACACTAAATCAGGGCTCAAAATTTCAAGTCCTGAGCTACTAGCCAGGCCTCAAGGGTTACTCGCCACCAGTTGTACCAGCCCGCCCCTAATTCCGCCCCTAAACATGCTCGCATAAAATGACACTCAAATGTATTATGCAGAATTCAGTTATTAAAATAAATATTAACAACAACTGTATCCATGCCCACCAATGCAGGCTGCGTGTGTCCACCATGCAGCCTTGTGCCCACCAATGCAGCCTTGTGCCTAGTGGCCACCAATGCAGCCGTGTGTCCACCAATGCAGCCGTGTGCCCACCAATGCAGCCATGTGCCCACCAATGCAGCCATGTGCCCACCAATGCAGCTGTGTGTCCACCATGCAGCCTTGTGCCCACCAATGCAGTCGTGTGTACATTATATACACTGCAAACAAAGTTTGTACAAAATTAGAGGGGGAAGTATGATGCACTGAACTGTTAATCATACTGCCCCCTAGCAGCCTGCAATGCAGAGTGGCTGGAGTGTCAAATTGCTCCGACTGCTCTTTGATTTCATGCTGATTTAGTGGGAATTTTCCCTAAAAGGGAAAGAGGGGGTGGAAGGTTAGAGACATAAGGGGGGGGGGGGGAAAGAGAGAGAGAGAGGAGGGTGGGGGTGAGACAGTGATGGAGGGGGTGGGGGGTGAGGCAGTGATGGAGGGGGTGGGGGTGAGACAGAGAGGGAGGGGTGGGGGGTGAGACAGAGAGGGAGGGGTGGGGGGTGAGGCAGTGATGGAGGGGGTGGGGGTAAGACAGAGAGGGAGGGGGTGAGACAGAGGGGGTGGGGGTGTGACAGAGATGAATGGGGGTTTGACAGAGATGAATGGGGGTGTAACAGAGATGGATGGGGGTGGGGATGTGACAGAGAGGAAGGGGTGAGACAGAGAGGGAGGGGTGAGACAGAGAGGGAGGGGTTGGTGAGACCGAAGGGGGGTGACAGAGAGGGAGGGGGTGGGGGGTGAGACAGTGATGGAGGGGGTGGGGGTGAGACAGTGATGGAGGGGGTGGGGGGTGAGACAGTGATGGAGGGGGTGGGGGTGAGACAGAGAGGGAGGGGTGGGGGGTGAGACAGAGAGGGAGGGGTGGGGGGTGAGACAGATAGGGAGGGGGTGGGGGTAAGACAGAGAGGGAGGGGGTGAGACAGAGGGGGTGGGGGTGTGACAGAGATGAATGGGGGTTTGACAGAGATGAATGGGGGTGGGGGTGTAACAGAGATGGATGGGGGTGGGGATGTGACAGAGAGGAAGGGGTGAGACAGAGAGGGAGGGGTGAGACAGAGAGGGAGGGGTTGGTGAGACCGAAGGGGGGTGACAGAGAGGGAGGGGGTGGGGGATGAGACAGAAAGGGGGTGACAGAGAGGAAGGGGTGGGGGTGAGACAGGAGGGGGGTGACAGAGAGGGTGGGGGTGAGACAGAAGGGGGGTGACAGAGAGGGAGGGGGTGAGACAGGAGGGGGGTGACAGAGAGGGTGTCGGGGTGAGACAGAAGGGGGGGTGACTGAGAGGGAGGGGGTGAGACAGGAGGGGGGTG
This sequence comes from Rana temporaria, assembly GCF_905171775.1. Lineage (NCBI taxonomy): Eukaryota > Metazoa > Chordata > Amphibia > Anura > Ranidae > Rana > Rana temporaria. The sequence continues at coordinate 418,845 of NW_024404413.1, read as the reverse complement.
GGGGTGAGACAGGAGGGGGGTGACAGAGAGGGTGGGGGTGACAGAGAGGAAGGGGGTGGGGGTGAGACAGGAGGGGGGGTGACAGAGAGGGTGGGGGGTGACAGAGAGGGAGGGGGTGGGGGTGAGACAGGAGGGGGGGGTGACAGAGAGGGTGGGGGGTGACAGAGAAGGAGGGGGTAGGGGTGAGACAGGAGGGGGTGACAGAGATGCATTGCACACAGTCAGCCAGCACTGCCATTCTCACTGGTGGCGCAGACAGAGGGAATGGCATGTGCTGTGTGTGTGCACGGACCAAGTGTTTGGTGCCGCTGCCACATACTGTAAGGTAGGCTCCTCCTCTCCGGTCTCTTCCCGGGCAGTCAGCCTCCTCCTGGTTCCTCGAGTCCTCCGTGTTCCCACCGTGCAACATCATATACAGCCCCTTCCCCTGGCCGGGGGAACTTTGATAGACAGATCACCCGTCCAATCCCAGTGACGGGTGATCTGTCAATCAAAGTCCAGGGGGCAGGGCTGTATCTTTCAGCGAGCGGCGGGGAACGCGGCTATTGAAATGAAAGCTGTTATCTCTGTTCCCCCCGCTGCGCTCTGTACACCTGGGCGGCTCTCTCTCTCTTCCCCCTCCGGCCTTGGTAATATCACTGGGAGAAGGACTCCCATTGACACACGCTCGCTGCTTGCCCCCCCCCCCGACTCCCAGGCAGCCCTTCCTCGCCAGACCTCAGAATCCACTCGTAAAATGCGAGCAGGCGAGTGGATTTTTGAGGTCTGCACTAAATCCTTATGATGTACATAATGCCATTGATGCCAAAAATAGGGATGAGCTTCGAGTTGGAGTCGAAATCATGTTCGACTCGAACATTGCCTGTTCAGCGAACAACAAATAATTTGGGGTGTTTGTGGCAAATTCAAAAAGCCGCGAAACACCCTGTTAAAGTCAATGGGAGAAATCTAATGTGCGAATTTTAAAGGCTAATTTATTTATATTTATTTATTTATACAAGTTATTGTCCTAAAAAGTGTTTGGGGACCTGGGTCCTGCCCCAGGGGACATGTATCAATGCAAAAAAAAGTTTTAAAAATGGCTGTTTTTTCGGGAGCAGTGAATTTAATAATGCTTAAAGTGAAACAATAAAAGTGAAATATTCCTTTAAATTCCGTACCTAGGGGGGATGTAAAAATAGCATGTGAAATATCGCATGTTTCCCGTACTTAGAACTGTCCCTGCACAAAGTGTCATTTCTGAAAGGAAAAAAGACATTTAAAACCGGACTTGCGGCTATAATGAATTGTCGGCTCCCAGCAATTCAGAGCGAATTCATTCATAAAAAAAAAAAAAGCGCGGGGGTCCCCCCAAATTCAATTACCAGGCCCTTCAGGTCTGGAATGGATATTGAGGGGAACCCTGCTATCAATTTAAAAAAAAAAATGACGTGGGGTTCCCCCCAAATATCCACTCCAGACCCTTCAGGTCTGGTGTGGATTTTAAGGGGAACTCCACCCCAAATAAAAAAAAAATGGCGTGGAGTTCCCCCAAAAATCCACACCAGACCCCTTATCCGATAAAAAAGTCCTTTATTAATAAAGAAAAAAAATCCAGCGGTGGTAATACACTCGTCCCGGCTTCCTGCTCCAAGGTTGTCTGTATCCAGCGACGGGTGATCTTCTCTCCGGTCCAGCGATGAGAAGATCTTCCGGCATCCAGAGCTCCAGAGCACAGCATCGGAGGCCGCCTCTCTCCCCCGGACACAGCCCAGCGAAATGACGCGGCTGGAGCTTTGATATTTCTTATATAGGGGAGGTGGGGCCACCCGTCACGTGACCCCGCCTCCTCTGACACAAGGGGGAAGACTGGGCTTCCCCAGTGACGTAGCAGAGGGTGCGTCAGAGGGTGCGGGGTCACGTGATAGGTGGCTCCGCCTCCCCTATATAAGAAATGTCAAAGCTCCAGCCGCGTCATTCCGCTGGGCTGTGTCCGGCGGAGAGAGGCGGCCTCCGATGCTGTGCTCTAGAGCTCTGGATGCCGGAAGATCTTCTCATCGCTGGACCGGAGAGGAGATCACCCGTCGCTGGATACAGACAACGTTGGAGCAGGAAGCCGGGACCGAGTGGATTACCACCGCTGGATTTTTTTACTTTTATTTAGTAAAAAAATGACTTTTTTCTACGGTGTGTGTGTGTTTTTTCCAAATATTTACACTTCCTTTGTGAAATGGTAGGGGTACAATGTACCCCATTACCAATTCACATAAGGGGGCCAGGATCTGGGAGTGCCCTTTGTTGAAGGGGTCTTCCAGATTCTGATAAGCCCCCCGCCCGCAGACCCCCACAACCACCGGGCAAGGGTTGTGGGGATGAGGCCCTTGTCCCCTTCAACATGGGGACATCCTCCCCATGTTGAGGGCATGTGGCCTGGTACGGTTCAGGAGAGGGGGGGCCCGCACTCTGTCCCCCCCTCTTTTCTGCGGCTGGCCAGGTTAATGTGCTCGGATAAGGGGTCTAGTGTGGATTTTTGGGGGAACTCCACGCCATTTTTTTTTTAAATTTGGGGTGGAGTTCCCCTTAAAATCCACACCAGACCTGAAGGGTCTGGAATGGATATTTGGGGGGAACCCCACGTCATTTTTTTTTAAATTGACGGCAGGGTTCCCCTAATATCCATTCCAGACCTGAAGGGCCTGGCAATTGAATTTGGGGGGACCCCCACACTTTTTTTTTTTTTTATGAATGAATTCTCTCTGAATTGCCAGAGCCCACAATTCATTATAGCCGCAAGTCAGTTTTAAATCTCTTTTTTTTCTTTCAGAAATGACACTTTGTGCAGGGACAGTTCTAAGTACGGGAAACATGCGCTATTTCACATGCTAACTTTAAACCCCCCCTAGGTGCAAAATTTAAAGGAATATTTCACTTTTATTGTTTCACTCTAAGCATTATTACATTCACTGCTCCTGAAAAAACGGCTGTTTTTAAAACTTTTTTTGCATTGATACATGTCCCCTGGGGCAGGACCCAAACACTTTTTAGGACATTAACTTAATAACTTAGCCTTTAAAATTAGCACTTTAGATTTCAAACGTTCAAACGTTCGAGTCCCATAGACTTTAATAGGGTTCTAAAAGTTCACGCGAAGGTTTGGTGTGTTCGCAACATCTGGTGCGAACCGAACAGGGGGATGTTCGGCTCATCCCTAGCCAAGAATGTGTATGAACTTCCCGATTTAGGGCTCAGGGGGGCACTTTGAACCTTCATCTGTAGATATTGAAGTATAAACCTCCTGACTTAAGGGCTCCAAATGTTTGGGGATACTTTCTATATGAACCTTCCTCTGTAGATATTAAAATATGAAATTCCTGACTCGGGGCTCAGAATTTATATACAATTTTGGATTAGTCATTAATTATACTGTGTGTTCTTTTTTTGCAGTGTGATATTAAAAGGTGTGTATGCTCGGTGGATGATGGATTCCGGAGAAACGAAAGGACACTTAGTAGCCTGACGTGTACAGGTCTATAAAGTCTTCCTGGAAAACGGTTTTCCTGTGTCTTCCTGCTGGATAACGTGGCTACTAGTACTGTGAATGTAATCATTTTCAAAGTGTTTCTTAGAAACATTCCTAAATTTGAATGTTGCCCGTAAGTGAAAACAGTTTGAGGCAACCACCTGTCTAGAATGGCATAACCTATGTTTGTCCAATTCTTCCTATAATCAATAAATTTGGTTCTTATCTGCACTTTATCGAGAAAGTGTAATATGTTTAGGTCTGTCAGGTTGACTTTTCTCAAATGTTTGTTAATCCTTTTTTCCTGTTGTTGGAGTTACCTACATGGCCACTTACCCACTAAGTTCCATTAAGTTTAGTGGCATTCAAATCGGCTATAAAATATGCAATCAGTGTTTCTCCACCAGGGTTCCTCCTGAGGTTCCTAGGGGTTCCTTGAGCAAGGAGTATTACCCCCTACCACCTACACTAACCACCAATGCAAGGGGGCAACTTTCTATTAATCATCAATTTGAGGGGCACTTCTATAATGACCACAACTAATAGGGGACACCCAATCATGACTTCAATTATAACAACACATAATAAATGTGCCATTTCAGTCAGTTGGGTTGAGATTTCTCTAGTGTATGGTAATTATTTTTGTTCTGTGGATGGAGGTACTTACATATTCGTTCCTCTAAAGTAAGTGGTATTCAAAGAGGTTCTATATTTTGCAATCAGCGTTTCTCCACCAGGGTTCCTCTTGAGGTTCCTAGGGATTCGTAGAGCTAAGAGCAATGGTAGATTGATGTACCACCCACACTGACCACCAATGCGAGGGGGCAACTTTCCATTAATCGCCAATGTAAGGGGCACTTCTACAATGACTGTTAAGGGACACCACAATCATGACTTCTATTATAACAACACATAATAAATGTGCCATTTAGGTCACTTGGGTTGACATTTCTCTAGTGTATGCTAATTCTTTTTTTCTGTGGATGGAGGTACTTACATGGCGGTTTGCCCCGAGTTCCTCTAAAGTAAGTGGTATTCAAAGAGGTTATACATTTTGCAATCAGCGTTTCTCCACCAGGGTTCCTCCTGAGGTCCCTAGGGATTCGTAGAGCTAAGAGCAATGGTAGATTGATCTTCCACCTACACTGACCACCAATGAAAGGGGGCAACTTTCCATTAATAGCCAATGTAAGGGGCACTTCTACAATGACTGCTGATCACAGCTTCTGTTATAACATCACATAACAAATGTGACATTTAGGTCAAATGAGTTGACATTTCTCTAGTGTATAGTAGTAATTACTTTTTTAGGTGGATGGTGTTACTTCCATGGCTGCCTGCCCAGAGTTCCCCTAAAATTTGTGGCATTTAAATACATCATACATTTTGCAATCAGTGTTTCTCAATCAGGGTTCCTCCAGAGGTTGAGCAGTGAGTATTAGTGGATTGAGCTATCACCTACACTGACCACCAACGCAAAGGGGCAACTTTCCACTAATCAGTAATGTAACACTTCTACAATGACCACTAATGTTAGAGGATACCACAATCATGGCTTCTGTTATAACAACACATAATAATGTGACATCTGAGTCCATCAGGTTGACTTCTCAAATGTGTGGTAATCCTCATTTCCTGTAGTTGGAGTTACCTACATTGCTGCTTGCTCAGAATTCCCCTAAAGTTTGTGTTATTCAAAGTGGTTGTAACGGTCAGGGGTTAACACTGTTTACGATATTCCATTCCACCAACCCAAGACAGCTTATCGACACTCCACAATCCAGCAGACACGATCCATATGGATTTTCCCAGAATAACGAGACACAAGCTCTGTTCTCTGGTTCCAAACGAATGAACCCTTTAATGGTAAACTCTCAGGTTTTTATACAGTTAGACACCAAATATGGACACTGGGCCAGATTTAGGTACCGCTGCGCACTTCTTACGGAGGCGCAGCGTCCCGTTTTTGCCCTGCGCCCCCGCAAATTATTTGCGCTACGCTTCATTCACGAAGCAGTAGCCACGTAATTTGCGTGGGCGCTCCTCAAAAATGCCCAGCGTAAGGGCGCGTAATTTAAATGATCCTGTAGGGGGCGTGGATCATTTAAATTACGCGCATTCCCGCGCCGAATGTAGTGCGCATGCTCCGTCGGGAAACTTTCCCGACGTGCATTGCGGCAAATGACATCGCAAGGACGTCATTTGCTTCAAAGTGAACGTAAATGGCGTCCAGCGCCATTCACGATTCACTTACGCAAACGACGTAAAATTTAAACTTCGCGACGCGGGAACGACGGGTATACGTAGCATTGGCTGCCCCTGCTATTAGCAGGAGCAGCCTTACGTGAAACCCGACGAACGCAAACGACGTAAACTGCGTACGCAGGGCTCGCGTAGGGTAGTGAATCGGCGTTAGTATGCAATTTGCATACTATACGCTGACCACTACGGGAACGCCCCCTAGCGGCCATCATAAGAATGCAGCCTACGATATGACTGGCATAAGAGCCTTATGCTAGTCATATCTTAGGCTGCAGTCGGCGTATCGAGGTTCCTGAATCAGGAGCATTCGAAACGCCGGCGCAAGTAAGCAATTGCGCTGCGTAACTATGGTTACGCAGACGCAATTGCTTCTTGAATCTGGGCCAATGACTCAACTCCACCCACAACATGACACACTGGGTGCTTCAATACACATTCCGTTAGATAATGACATTCAGATGAGCTAATTACTAATCATTACCCAGACGTTCTGGCTCTGCTATAAGTTATCCTTACCTGCTAGATAATACACATTCCTTTAGTAAACATAATTGACATGCTAGTCCACTACACCTGAAAGGTCAGACATCTGACCTTTCAGACTGCCAACACATCAATCAAACTTTCACACAATACAGTGTCATTAGCATACACAACGAAAGGTTGAGAAGCAGACTTAATTAGCACAATAGACAATGAAATATCTTAGGAGCCAGACTCAATTAACACCTCAACAGTATGTGTCCCCACATGAATGAATCACTCTTCTATTGATCGGTTGTAATTAGTTCTTCTAGACATTAAGGAATATATTGTGGATTACTGTCCCATGCTAAAACAATCCAACATATGTCCCTTATTTCCTGGTTCAATCTGCGCCCAAAAGTGACTACCGTTACAGTGGTCATAGATTTTGCAATCAGCGTTTCCCCACCAGGGTTCCTCCTAAAGTTTCCAGGGGTTCCTTGAGCAGAGAGAAATGCTGGATTGATCCGCCACCTACATTATCCACCAATACAAGGAGCAGCATTCCATTAACCACCAATGTAAGGGGCACTTCTGTAATGACCACTAATGTTAGAGGATATCACAATCATGGCTTCTGTTATAACAACACACAATAAATGTGACATTTACGTCCATCAGGTTGATTGTTCTCAAATATGTGTTAATCCTCATTTCCATAGCTGGAGTTACGTACAGTACACGGCCACTTGCCCACAGTTCTTCTAAAGTTAGTGGCATTCAAACTGGTCATGGATTTTGCAATCAGCGTTTCTCCAACAGGGTTCCTCCTGAGGTTCCTAGGGATTCCTTGGGCAATGAGCAATAGTAGATGGATCTACCTTCTACACTGACCACTAATGAAAGGGTTAAACTTTCCATTAATTGCCAATGTAAGGGGCACTTCTACAATGAACACTGATGTTAGAGGATACCACAATCATGGCTTTTTTTTATAACAACACATAATAAATGTGCCATTTAGGTTAAATGAGTTGATATTTCTCTAGTGTATGATTTTTCCGTGGATGGAGTTACTTACATGGCTGCCTGCCCAGAGTTCCCCTGTGGTATTGTGGGAGGGCTCTTGAGAAGATTGGGGGGAAAGCAGATTTTTGTTGTAAAAAAAGAATTTGGGGGTGCCAGCGGGTAGGAATTGTTCTAGGAGGTGGAATTTGGGGGGGGGGGGGTGCTAGGAGTTGTGATTTTTGGGCATCTGTATTGATGGGATAAGAGAATTTGTTCTAGGAGTGGTTTTTTTTGTGCTAGAAGAGGTGATATGATAGGTGGGGGATTTTAATAGGAAGGGAAATCAGGGGCCAGACATAAGGGAAGGGGTCGGGGACCAACGAAGAGGGGGGGTGCATGTTAGGCTCCTAGACCTTTGGACTCAGGTCTAGGAGCCTATTAGGTGGATTGTAGGTCACCCAGTCCACTCCTGTCAGCTAAGAACAGGAAACTGAGGCTACAATTGGCACAGGATCACCAATATTGGACAATAGAAGATCGGGAAAACGTTGCCGGGTCTAATGAGTCTGGATTTCAGCTGCGACATTCAGATGGTGGTGTCAAAAAATTGGCACATGGATCCATCCTGCCTTGTATCATGTAATGGTGGGGGGATATTTTCTTGGCACACTTTGGGCCCCTTAGTACCAATTGAGGATGATTTAATAACCATGACCATGTCCATCCCTTTATGACTACAGTGTCCTCATCTTCTGATGGCTCCTTCCAGCAGGATAATGTCACCATGTCACAAAGCTCCAATCATCTTCACCACTGGACAATGAGGTCCCTGCACTCCAATGGCCTCCACACTCACCACATCTCATCCAATAGAGCATGTAGTGGAACAAGAGATTGGCATTGTAACGGTCACCACTGTTTACGATATTCCATTCCATCAACCCATGACAGCTTATCCAACAAGCCAGCAGACATCAGACATGATCCATCTCATTTCCCAGAATAAACAAGACATACGCTCTGTTCTCTGGTTTCAAAATGAATGAATGACTTTTAATGGTATCTTAGCTCTCTTATATACAGTACAAGCATGTTACAGTTAATGTTAACATGTTACAGTTAATCAAAGGAACAAAGACACACTCCACCCACACATCACACAATGGGGCTTCAATACACCTTCTCTTAGACAATGACATTCAGTTGAGTTAATTATTAGTCATTATCCAGACAGCCTGTCTCCACATACAGCTTGACAAGTCCCCCTCACCTGTTACACAAAACACATTCCTTTACTAAACATAATTGACATGCTAATTCCCTACCCCTGAAAGGAGACATCTGACCTTTCAGACTTAATTAGTACAATAGATACAGACTGCTGGATTCACGTAGGGCGGCGTATTTTTGAGGCGGTGTAGCGTATCGTATTTACGCTGCCTTAAGTCAGAGAGGCAAGTGCTGCATTCACAAAGCACTTGCCTCCTAAGTTACGGCGGCGTAGCGTAAATGGGCCGGCGTAAGCGCGCCTAATTCAAATTGTGAAGAGGTGGGCGTGTTTTATGTAAATAAACCATGACCCGACGTGATTTACGTTTTTAACGAACGTCGCATGCGCCGTCCGTGGACATATACCAGTGTGCATTGCTCCAAAGTACGCCGCAAGAACGTATTGGTTTCGACGTGAACGTAAATTACGTCCAGCCCCATTCACGGACAACTTACGCAAACGACGTAAAATTTTCAAAATTTGACGCGGGAACGACGTCCATACCTAACATTGGCTAGGCCAGCTATTTGTTCGACTAACTTTACGCCTGAAAACGCCTTACGTAAACGGCATATCTTTACTGCGACGGGCAAGCGTACGTTCGTGAATCAGCGTATCTCGCTGATTTACGCCTTCTAGGTGTAAATCAGCGTTCACGCCCCTGGCGGCCGGCAGAACTAGACAGCTAAGATACGACGGCGCAGGCTGTCGTATCTTAGCTACATTTAAGTGTATCTCAATTTGAGAATACACTTAAATGTACGATGGCTTAGATTCAGAGTTACGACAGATACGCCGGCTTAACTCTTTGTGAATCTAGCTAAGAATGTATTAGCATCACACAATGGAATTTCTAGGAGCAGACGCAATTAACACCTCAAAAGCATGTGTCCCCCCATTGAATGAAAACACTCCATTTGGAGTCAGACTTTAACAACTTGTAATATTCCAAGATCTCCTGCAAAACATTAATTATCATTTATCAGTCACCCTATGCCCACAAGGGGCACAGGGTGACCCTAGACCCAAGAGTCATTAGTGACGCTGGCACAGGAGTACCCCCCATCCTTCAAAGGTCTCTGGGTGTCACGGGTCATTCCGTTACATCTCTCCCCTTTCGGTGGGAGACTGACACAAGAGGGAACCCCAAACGGGTTGACTCCGAAGTTAGTCAGGCATCATGGATGTTCAGCCAAAAAATCTGCAGCAACTGCATTATGCTATGATGTCACTATGGAGGAAAAATCTCTGAGGAATATTTCCAACACCTTGTGGAATCTATGCCACAAAGAATGAAGGCCAAAGGGGGTCCAACCCGCTACTAATACAGTGGCTGGTGGGTGTATATAACATTTTTGTTGTTGTTTTAGATAGAGGTATTAGAACACCTGTCAGGTCTTTATTGCTCCCGGTGTTCCTCGTTAAGAAGATTCGCCCTCTCTATGTAGCTCTGGTGAATCACCAAGAGTGAAAGTGTCAGAAAATGCAACATTTTGGGTTGTTACCAGAAAAGGAATAAAGGGGAAACTTGTCCAATAGGGTCAGCACACCTCCCAACTTTTTGAGAGTGAGGGACACCTATTAGCAAAAGTATGCAGGTATAGGACACACCCCCTTAACCAATTCATGACCAGCTCCTATCCATATATGGCGGCAATGTGGCTCCCGCTCACGAATCGCCGTGGCTCCTTTAACCACTTAAGCCCCGGACCATTATACAGGTTAAGGACCTTGCCCCTTTTTGCGATTCGGCACTGCGTCGCTTTACCTGACAATTGCGCGGTCGTGCGACGTGGCTCCCAAACAAAATTGGCGCCTTTTTTCCCCCACAAATAGAGCTTTCTTTTGATGGTATTTGATCACCTTTACGGTTTTTATTTTTTTGCGCTATAAACAAAAATAGAGCGCCAATTTTGAAAAAAATACAATATTTTTTACTTTTTCCTATAATAAATATCCCCAAAAATTATATAAAAAAACATATTTTTTCCTCAGTTTAGGCCGATACGTATTCTTCTACATATTTTTGTTAAAAAACAAATTGCAATAATCGTTTGATTGGTTTGCGCAAAATTTATAGCGTCTACAAAATAGGGGATAGATTTATGCCATTTTTATTAATATTTTTTTTTTACTAGTAATGGCGGCTGTAAAGTTGGGGGTTGTTGGCTCTCGTGGTAGATGCGTTTTTCCAGTGATTCACGCCAGTCAGGAACTATATTTAAGGGCATGGTAGCCCATTTTTATTAAAAAGGCAAAAATAAAAGTCCAAACAAAGGTTTCCCACGCAGGGGGTTCTTCTCCGTCAAACACAAAACAGAAAATACTAGCCCACCTGGCTCTCTGTAGCAGTACTTCTGCGCTTTGACCTGGTCACCCAGACCAGCGGACTACTCAAAGTAGACAGCGTCTACAGCTCTGCCTCTTGCGGTCACCAATGTTCTGGCTGTCTCCTACAGCCTCTCTGACTTCTGGGGACCTCCTGTCTCTTAGTGTGGACCTGTCTCCTACAGCCTCTCTGACTTCTGGGGACCTCCTGTCTCTTAGTGTGGACCTGTCTCCTACAGCCTCTCTGACTTCTGGAGACCTCCTGTCTCTTAGTGTGGACCTGTCTCCTACAGCCTCTCTGACTTCTGGGGACCTCCTGTCTCTTAGTGTGGACCTGTCTCCTACAGCCTCTCTGACTTCTGGGGACCTCCCGTCTCTTAGTGTGGACCTGTCTCCTACAGCCTCTCTGACTTCTGGGGACCTCCCGCCTCTTAGTGTGGACCTGTCTCCTACAGCCTCTCTGACTTCTGGGGACCTCCTGTCTCTTAGTGTGGACTTGTCTCCTACATCCTCTCTGACTTCTGGGGACCTCCTGTCTCTTAGTGTGGACCTGTCTCCTACAGCCTCTCTGACTTCTGGGGACCTCCTGTCTCTTAGTGTGGACCTATCTCCTACAGCCTCTCTGACTTCTGGGGACCTCCTGTCTCTTAGTGTGGACCTGTCTCCTACAGCCTCTCTGACTTCTGGGGACCTCCTGCCTCTTAGTGTGGACCTGTCTCCTACAGCCTCTCTGACTTCTGGGGACCTCCTGTCTCTTAGTGTGGAGCCGTCTCCTACAGCCTCTCTGACTTCTGGAGACCTCCTGTCTCTTAGTGTGGACCTGTCTCCTACAGCCTCTCTGACTTCTGGAGACCTCCTGTCTCTTAGTGTGGACCTGTCTCCTACAGCCTCTCTGACTTCTGGGGACCTCCTGTCTCTTAGTGTGGACCTGTCTCCTAAAGCCTCTCTGACTTCTGGGGACCTCCTGTCTCTTAGTGTGGACCTGTCTCCTACAGCCTCTCTGACTTCTGGGGACCTCCTGTCTTAGTGTGGACCTGTCTCCTACAGCCTCTCTGACTTCTGGGGACCTCCTGTCTCTTAGTGTGGACCTGTCTCCTACAGCCTCTCTGACTTCTGGGGACCTCCTGTCTCTTAGTGTGGACCTGTCTCCTACAGCCTCTCTGACTTCTGGGGACCTCCCGTCTCTTAGTGTGGACCTGTCTCCTACAGCCTCTCTGACTTCTGGGGACCTCCTGTCTCTTAGTGTGGACCTATCTCCTACAGCCTCTCTGACTTCTGGGGACCTCCTGTCTCTTAGTGTGGACCTGTCTCCTACAGCCTCTCTGACTTCTGGGGACCTCCTGCCTCTTAGTGTGGACCTGTCTCCTACAGCCTCTCTGACTTCTGGGGACCTCCTGTCTCTTAGTGTGGACCTGTCTCCTACAGCCTCTCTGACTTCTGGGGACCTCCTGTCTCTTAGTGTGGACTTGTCTCCTACAGCCTCTCTGACTTCTGGGGACCTCCTGTCTCTTAGTGTGGACCTGTCTCCTACAGCCTCTCTGACTTCTGGGGACCTCCTGTCTCTTAGTGTGGACTTGTCTCCTACATCCTCTCTGACTTCTGGGGACCTCCCGTCTCTTAGTGTGGACCTGTCTCCTACAGCCTCTCTGACTTCTGGGGACCTCCTGTCTCTTAGTGTGGACCTGTCTCCTACAGCCTCTCTGACTTCTGGGGACCTCCTGTCTCTTAGTGTGGACTTGTCTCCTACATCCTCTCTGACTTCTGGGGACCTCCCGTCTCTTAGTGTGGACCTGTCTCCTACAGCCTCTCTGACTTCTGGAGACCTCCTGTCTCTTAGTGTGGACCTGTCTCCTACAGCCTCTCTGACTTCTGGGGACCTCCTGTCTCTTAGTGTGGACCTGTCTCCTACAGCCTCTCTGACTTCTGGGGACCTCCTGTCTCTTAGTGTGGACCTGTCTCCTACAGCCTCTCTGACTTCTGGGGACCTCCTGTCTCTTAGTGTGGACCTGTCTCCTACAGCCTCTCTGACTTCTGGGGACCTCCTGTCTTAGTGTGGACCTGTCTCCTACAGCCTCTCTGACTTCTGGGGACCTCCTGTCTCTTAGTGTGGAGCCGTCTCCTACAGCCTCACTGACTTCTGGGGACCTCCCGTCTCTTAGTGTGGAGCTGTCTCCTACAGCCTCTCTGACGTCTGGGGACCTCCTGTCTCTTAGTGTGGACCTGTCTCCTACAGCCTCTCTGACTTCTGGGGACCTCCTGTCTCTTAGTGTGGACCTGTCTCCTACAGCCTCTCTGACTTCTGGGGACCTCCTGTCTCTTAGTGTGGACTTGTCTCCTACAGCCTCTCTGACTTCTGGGGACCTCCTGTCTCTTAGTGTGGACTTGTCTCCTACAGCCTCTCTGACTTCTGGGGACCTCCTGTCTCGTAGTGTGGAGCCGTCTCCTACAGCCTCACTGACTTCTGGGGACCTCCTGTCTCTTAGTGTGGAGCCGTCTCCTACAGCCTCACTGACTTCTGGGGACCTCCTGTCTCTTAGTGTGGAGCCATCTCCTACAGCCTCACTGACTTCTGGGGACCTCCTGTCTCTTAGTGTGGACCTGTCTCCTACAGCCTCTCTGACTTCTGGGGACCTCCTGTCTCTTAGTGTGGACCTGTCTCCTACAGCCTCTCTGACTTCTGGGGACCTCCTGTCTCTTAGTGTGGAGCCGTCTCCTACAGCCTCTCTGACTTCTGGGGACCTCCTGTCTCTTAGTGTGGACCTGTCTCCTACAGCCTCTCTGACTTCTGGGGACCTCCTGTCTCTTAGTGTGGACCTGTCTCCTACAGCCTCTCTGACTTCTGGGGACCTCCTGTCTCTTAGTGTGGACCTGTCTCCTACAGCCTCTCTGACTTCTGGGGACCTCCTGTCTCTTAGTGTGGACCTGTCTCCTACAGCCTCTCTGACTTCTGGGGACCTCCTGTCTTAGTGTGGACCTGTCTCCTACAGCCTCTCTGACTTCTGGGGACCTCCTGTCTCTTAGTGTGGAGCCGTCTCCTACAGCCTCACTGACTTCTGGGGACCTCCCGTCTCTTAGTGTGGAGCTGTCTCCTACAGCCTCTCTGACGTCTGGGGACCTCCTGTCTCTTAGTGTGGACCTGTCTCCTACAGCCTCTCTGACTTCTGGGGACCTCCTGTCTCTTAGTGTGGACCTGTCTCCTACAGCCTCTCTGACTTCTGGGGACCTCCTGTCTCTTAGTGTGGACTTGTCTCCTACAGCCTCTCTGACTTCTGGGGACCTCCTGTCTCTTAGTGTGGACTTGTCTCCTACAGCCTCTCTGACTTCTGGGGACCTCCTGTCTCGTAGTGTGGAGCCGTCTCCTACAGCCTCACTGACTTCTGGGGACCTCCTGTCTCTTAGTGTGGACCTGTCTCCTACAGCCTCTCTGACTTCTGGGGACCTCCTGTCTCTTAGTATGGAGCCGTCTCCTACAGCCTCTCTGACTTCTGGGGACCTCCTGTCTCTTAGTGTGGACCTGTCTCCTACGGCCTCTCTGACTTCTGGGGACCTCCTGTCTCTTAGTGTGGAACCGTCTCCTACAGCCTCTCTGACTTCTGGGGACCTCCTGTCTCTTAGTGTGGAGCTGTCTCCTACAGCCTCTCTGACTTCTGGGGACCTCCTGTCTCTTAGTGTGGACCTGTCTCCTACAGCCTCTCTGACTTCTGGAGACCTCCTGTCTCTTAGTGTGGAGCCGTCTCCTACAGCCTCACTGACTTCTGGAGACCTCCCGTCTCTTAGTGTGGACCTGTCTCCAACTGGGAGCCATGAGGTCTTCCCACACTCTCATTATAAAGGCCTGAGCACACACCCTGCTGGTCATCAACAAAGTCTGGATACAGGGTTGGAGATCCCGTCCCACCCCAGACACTGTGAAATCTCCAAACTACAGAGCCCCAAATACCAAAACCTGGAGAAAGCTGCAAAAGCCGTCTTCTCCAGTCCACATCTACGCTCTGCAGTCTTGCACTCAGCAAATGTGCACACCCTGGCCCAGATTCACAAAGCACTTACGCCGACGTATAACAAGTTACGCCGATGTAAGTGTAAATGTGCGCCGTTGTATCTGTGCGCCACACCCACAAACAGATATGCGCCTAAAACCAGGCTACACCCCGCCGACGTATCTTGCTTACGCCGGCGTAGAGTGGGCGCACATTTAGGCTGGGTGCATGGTGCCGCTCCCATTGATTAGCCATTGAAACATGCAAATGAGGGAAATACGGCGAATTCACGAACGTACGTGCGCCTGGCGAGGTGCGCGTAAAATGTACGTCCGGCGTAAAGTTATTCCCCATAAAGGAGGCGCAACCCAGAAACAGACATGCCAAGGTCTGCACCAGGGCACACAAGCCGGCGTATTTTACGTTAGACATGTGTCTGGCTGGGCGTAGGTTACGTTCACGCCGTACGCAGTGATCCGGCGTAGTTTAGGCAGTTGTTCCGACGTGGTTGTGAGCAGGCGCAGAGGGATGCGTCCACGTCACAACGCATGTGCAGTTCGTGATATGTATCTGTTTGGCGCTCGGCCCATCATTTGCATGGGGTCACGCCTCATTTGCATGGTTCACGCCCACTTCCACCTACGCCGGTTTACGCCCTGGGAGCACTGGCTTGCTGAATTCCAATGCTTGCCTCTCTGCGCTGCGTTGGCGTAGCGCACAGTGGTTATTCTACAGCGGCGTAATGTGCGCTGTGCTCTCTGTGAATCAGGGCCCCTGTGTCCAGCAAACTGTCCATTTTACCTTGACAGTAGCTCCCACTGTCACACAGCGATCAGCGATTTTTTTCGTGACTGCGGCATAATGGCGGACACATCGGACACTTTTGACACATTTTTGGGACCATTGTCGTTTTCACAGCGAAAAGTGCTATAAAAATGCGCTGATTACTGTGAAAATGACAATGGCAGTGAAGGAGTTAACCACTAGAGGGCGTTGTAGGGGGTTAAGTGTGACCTCATGTGTGTGTTTCTAACTGTAGGGGGGCGGGGCTGGACGTGTGAAGTCAGAGATCGTCGTTCCCTATATCAGGGAACAGATGATCACTGCCACTGTGAAGAACGGGGAAGGCTTGTTTTACACTCACCTCTCCCCGTTCTTCAGCTCCTGTGACCGATCGCGTGACACCGGCGGCGATCGGGTCCGCGGGTCTCCCGGGCGCAGTCACGGAGCTTCGGACCGGGTCGCCCAGCCGTGCCATTCTGCCGACGTATATCGGCGTGCGGCGGTCCTTAAGTGGTTAAGAGCCATAGCAGGCGTGCGCCCGCTGTACGCCCGATGTACGCTGTGGGACCTGATGTGTGTGGCCAGAGGGAGCGATTGCCGATGACCACCCGCGATCGCGGGCACGAGAGCCAGGATGGGGATTTGTGTATGTAAACGCACAAATCCTCATTCTGACAGGCGAGAAGAGACAGATCTGCCGATTGTTGTAATGGCGAACAACGATCGGTCTCCTCCCCCCCAGTCAGTTATTGGGATATTTTTTTTGCCAACAATGGGCTGGATTCAAGAAGCAAATTGCGCCTGTGTAACCATAGTTACACAGCGCAATTGCTTACTTGCGCCGGCGTAACGAATGCTCCTGATTCAGGAACCTCGTTACGCCGACTGCAGCCTAAGAAATGCGCGGCATAAGGCTCTTATGCCCTCATATCTTAGGCTGCATTCTTGCGATGGCCGCTAGGGGGCGTTCCCGTTGTGCTCAGCGTATAGTATGCAAATTGCATACTAATGCCGTTTTACAACGTTCGCGTAAGGCTGCCCCTGCTATTAGCAGGGGCAGCCAATGTTACGTATACCCGTCGTTCCCGCGTCACGAAATGTAAAATTTACGTAGTTTGCGTAAGTGAATCGTGAATGGCGCTGGACGCCATTCACGTTCACTTTGAAGCAAATGACGTCCTTGCGACGTCATTTGCCACAATGCACATCGGGAAAGTTTCCCGACGGAGCATGCGCTCTACGCTCGGCGCGGGAACGCGCCTAATTTAAATGATTCCCGCCCCCTACAGGATCATTTAAATTGCGCGTGCTTGCACCGGGTATTTTGCCGGCGCGCCCACGCAATTTACGGAGCTTCTGCTCCGTGAATCGAGGGCAGCGCAAAATTGTGGGGGCGCAGGGCAAAATCGTTTCCCTGCGCCTCCGTAATAAATGCGCAAATCTACTTGAATACGGCCCATTGTTTTTTTCTTCAAAATGGTCGCTCTATTTTTGTTTATAGCGCAAAAAATAAAAACCGCAGAGGTGATCAAATAACACCAAAAGAAAGCTCTATTTGTGGGAGAAATGGACGCAAATTTTGTTTGGGAGCCACGTCGCACCACCGCGCAATTCATATACCTGTACATTATAGATCAGACCAAAATGAGGGACAAATGAGGAGGACAGAGGGACATTGCTCCGAATCGGGGACAGTCCCTCGAAATCCGGGACAATTGGGAGTCTATGCAGAAGTGTAATCTGGCAAACAGGAAGTGCAAACCCATGATTAAAATACGAAGTTCAAATAGGGTGACCAGACGTTCCCGGTTTCTGGGCACAGTCCCCGGAATGAGCACACTGTCCCGGAGTCCGTCTGTCCCCGGGGTCCGTCTGTCTCCAGATCTGTCCCCCGATTGCAGGGCGGGTGCTGAGGGGGGGGGGGGCGTTCTGCCCCGGGTGTCACACACTGCTGGCTTGTCAGGCCGGCGTCGCCCGCTGTGCCAGCTTTAATTGGAATCGCCGGGTGCCGCCCTCACATAAAGTCCCGCATCCTGGTATGGCTCCTTTGACAGACAGAACACTTGTCCAATGCCGGGACATGTGCTGTATATCATAGGTGGGAGCCGATCCAGGAGGCGGGACTTGTGTGAAGACTGGCACCCGGCGATTCTGATAAAGGTGACATAACGGGAGATGCCAGCTCTCCTCTCTGATCCCTACACAGGTGAGGCTGCATTGCTGGGCACAGGTGAGGCTGCATTCCTGGGCATAGGTGGGGCTGCATTCCTGGGCACAGGTGGGGCTGCATTCCTGGGCAGTGGGGGCTGGTGCTCAAAATTTTGGGGGGGGCGCAAACAAACGAAAAAAAACAAAAAACAATTGCAGCCTAACTGTGTCCATCAAACGCAGCTACTGTGCCCATCAATTGCAACTACTGTGCCCATCAAAGGCAGCCACTGTGCCCATAAAATGCAGCCACTGTGCCCATCAAATGCAGCCACTGTGCCATCAATTGTCACCACTGTGCCATCAATTATCACCACTGTGCCCAGCAATTGTCGCCACTGTGCCATGCCATCAAATGCAGCCACTGTGCCATGCCATCAAACGCAGCCACTGTACCATCATTTATCACCACTGTGCCCATTAATTGTCACCACTGTGCCATGCCATCAAACGCAGCCACTGTGCCATCAATTGTTACCACTGTGCCATGCCATCAAACGCAGCCAATGTGCCCTTTTAATTGTCACCACTGTGCCATTAATTGTCGCCACTGTGCCCAGCAATTGTCACCACTGTGCCCATCAATTGTCACCACTGTGCCCATCAATTGTCACCACTGTGCCATCAATTGTCGCCACTGTGCCATCAATTGTAGCCACTGTGCCCAGCAATTGTCACCACTGTGCCCATCAATTGTCACCACTGTGCCATCAATTGTCGCCACTGTGCCCATCAATTGTCACCACTGTGCCCAGCAATTGTCACCACTGTGCCCAGCAATTGTCACCACTGTGCCATCAATTGTCGCCACTGTGCCCATCAATTGTCACCACTGTGCCATCAATTGTCACCACTGTGCCCAGCAATTGTCACCACTGTGCCCAGCAATTGTCACCACTGTGCCCAGCAATTGTCACCACTGTGCCCAGCAATTGTCGCCACTGTGCCCATCAATTGTCACCACTGTGCCATCAATTGTCACCACTGTGCCCAGCAATTGTCACCACTGTGCCCAGCAATTGTCACCACTGTGCCCAGCAATTGTCACCACTGTGCCCAGCAATTGTCACCACTGTGCCCATCAATTTACGCCATTGTGCCCAGCAATTGTCACCACTGTGCCCAGCAATTGTCACCACTGTGCCCATCAATTTACGCCATTGTGCCCAGCAATTGTCACCACTGTGCCCAGCAATTTACGCCATTGTGCCCTGTAAAATGCCCCCCCGCCTGGCACTTACCTTTCTGGGGTCAGCCATTCTTCTTCCACGGTCCCTCAATGTCTTCTCTCGCCCTCGATGACGCTTCAGCCAATCAGGTTACTGGTAACCAGACCCGGTGAACCTGATTGGCTGAGACGCCTGTCATTCTTATCCAAGGAATGCACCCCCCCCCCCCCCCCCGTACGTCCCTAGATAAGTGTTTGGAAGCCGATTACAGCCTGAGGGCCCCGATAGACACTTCCACAGCCAACCAGCTGCCGTTATTCAGATGGCCGGCGCTCGCCAGGGGGCCGGCCATCTGAATAGTTGGCGGCAGCGGCAATATATAGATTCATGCAATGCATATTGTGTCATTGGCAGTGCGGGAGCTAGAGGGGGCGGCCCTCCGGCGCCCTCTATGGACGCACCGCCACTGTTCCTGGGCACAGGTGGGGCTGCATTCCTGGGTACAGGTGAGGCTGCCTTAATGGGCACAGGTGGGGCTGCATTGCTGGGCACAGGTGAGGCTACATTCCTGTGCACAGGTGAGGCTGCATTCCTGTGCACAGGTGAGGCTGCATTACTGGGCACAGGTGGGGCTGCATTGCTGGGCACTGGTGAGGCTTTATTCCTGTGCACAGTTGAGGTTGCATCCCTGGGCACTGGTGAGGCTTTATTCCTGGGCACAGTTGAGGTTGCATCCCTGGGCACTGGTGAGGCTTTATTCCTGGGCACAGTTGAGGTTGCATCCCTGGGCACTGGTGTGGCTTTATTCCTGTGCACAGTTGAGGGTGCATCCCTGGGCACTGGTGAGGCTGCATTCCTGGGCACCGGTGAGGCTGCATTGTTAGGCACTGGTGTGGCTGCATTCCTGTGCTCAGTGCATTCCTGGACACAGGTGAGGCTGCATTGCTGAGCAAAGGTAGGTGAGGCTGCATTGCTGGACACAGGTGAGGCTGCATTCCTGGGCAAAGGTAGGTGAGGCTGCATTGCTGGGCACAGCTGAGGTTGCATTCCTGGGCACTGGTGAGGCTGCATTGCTGGTCACTGGTAAGGCTGCATAGATGAGCACTGGTGAGGCTGCATAGATGGACACTGGTAAGGCTGCATAGATGGACACTGGTGAGGCTGCATTGCTGGGCACTAGTAAGGCTTCTTTTGCCCTTTTAACCACTTCAGCCCCAGGTAGGATTTGCCCCCTTTAATGACCAGGCCATTTTTTTTACAATACGGCACTGCGTCGATTTAATTAACAATTGTGCAGTCGTGCGACGTTGTACCCAAACATCCTTTTTTTCCCCCACAAATAGAGATTTATTTTGGTGGTATTTGATCACCTCTGCGGTTTTTATTATTTTTTGCGCTATAAACATGTAGCGCTACCCCCGAAGGAGCCGCTGATTTGTTGTTGGGATCGGCGTTTTGTGTTACCTTGATGCAGTCTAGGGGTGCAGTTGAAGAAACAGAGCAGTGAGCGAAGGTCCAGACAGTGAATAGAAGGTGCCGAGGGAAAACTCCTCTGATTGGCTGCTGGGAAAAACTTGCTCCGCCAGAACCCCTCTGGTGCCAACTGCCAGCCAGGGATGGCACCGCAACCCTGGAGCACAGACTGACCCAGTGGACATTTCTGGAAACGACAGAAGTCCCAATTTAGAAAATTTCGGATGGGAGAAAAATAACTCTCCCATTCCCCACTAACTTTAGCGTAGTGCCCATACTGAAAGTAAGGGGGCGCTACAAACAAAAATAGAGCGAAAATTTTGAAAAAAAAAACAAAACAATGGGGCAGATTCTCGTAGATCGCCGCATCTCATTTACGTTATGCCGCCGAAAGTTTTACGGGCAAGTGCTTGATTCACAAAGCACTTGCCGGTAAAGTTGCGGCGGCGTAGCGTAAATCCCCCGGCGCAAGCCCGCCTAATTCAAATGATCCGGGTAGGGGGGCGTGGATCATTTAAATTAGGCGCGTTCCCCCGCCAAACGTACTACGCATGCGCCGTCCCTAAAATGTCCCGACGTGCATTGCGCTAAATGACGTCGCATGGACGTCATTGGTTTCGACGTGAACGTAAATGGCGTCCAGCCCCATTCACGGACGACTTACGCAAACGACGTAAATTTTTAAATTTCGACACGGGAACGACGCCCATACTTAACATTGGTTACCCCTCATATAGCAGGGGCAACTTTACGCGTCGCAAATCTAACGTAAACGTCGTATCTTCACTGCGTCGACCACGCGTACGTTCGGGAATTCGCGTATTTTGCTAATTTGCATACTCGACGGGGAAAACGACGGAGGCGACACCTAGCGGCGAAAAAAAAAATTGCATTTAAGAGCCTTACGCCTGTCGGATCTAATGGTTATCTATGCGTAACTGATTCTAAGAATCAGGCTCATAGATACGACGGCCCAGATTAGGACTTACGACGGCGTACATGGCGCTGTGCCGTCTTAAGCCCTTTCAGAATTTGGGCAAATATTTTTACTTTTTGCTATAATAAATATCTAAAAAAAAATTCTTCCTCAGTTTAGACCGATATATATTCTTCTACATATTTTTGATAAAGAAATCCCAGTAATCGTCTATATACCGTATTTTCCGGCGTATAAGACGACTTTTTGCATCTAAAATAATGCCCCAAAAGTCGGGGGTCGTCTTATACGCCGGGTACGTGTCCGTCAGTCATTATTCAAAAGCCGCGCCTCCTCCTCAGGCTGTTCGTTGATAGGCGGAAAACTAATTTTCCCAGCAGGGCCTCTGTTCAGTGTTCCGACCTATCACGGATGCCTTCTCATCCTCGGACGAGAGGACATCTGTGATAGGCGGAACACTGAACAGAGGCTCTGCTGAGAAAATTAGTGTTCCGCCTATCACGAAACAGCCTAAAGGAGGAGGCGCGGCTTTTGAATAATGGACGCCCGCAGCCTGAGAAACTCTGCAAACAGGAGAAGGTAGGAAGATCCTCGAGGCAGGCATACTGGCACAGTGAGGCAACCATACTGGCACAGTGAGGCAGGCATAATGGCACAGTGAGGCAGGCATACTGGCACAGTGAGGCAGGCATACTGGCACAGTGAGGCAGGCATACTGGCACAGTGAGGCAGGCATACTGGCACAGTGAGGCAGGCATACTGGCACAGTGAGGCAGGCATACTGGCACAGTGAGGCAGGCATACTGGCACAGTGAGGCATGTATAATGGCACAGTGAGGCAGGCATAATGGCACAGTGAGGCATGTATAATGGCACAGTGAGGCATGTATAATGCACAGTGAGGCAGGCATACTGGCACAGTGAGGCATGTATAATGGCACAGTGAGGCATGTATAATGGCACAGTGAGGCATGTATAATGGCACAGTGAGGCAGGCATACTGGCACAGTGAGGCAGGCATACTGGCACAGTGAGGCATGTATAATGGCACAGTGAGGCAGGCATAATGGCACAGTGAGGCATGTATAATGGCACAGTGAGGCATGTATAATGGCACAGTGAGGCAAGCATACTGGCACCGTGAGTAATGTATAATGGCACAATGAGGCAGGCATACTGGCACAGTGAGGCAGGCATACTGGCACCGTGAGGCATGTATAATGACACAGTGAGGCATGTAATAATGGCACAGTGAGGCATGTAATAATGGCACAGTGAGGGGTCGTCTTAAAATTAGGGGGTCGTCTTATACGCCGGCAAATACGGTAGATTGGTTTGCACAAAAGCTATAGCATCTACAAAACAGGGGATAGATTTATGGCATTTTTAATATCATAATTTGTTTTACTAGTAATGGCAGCGATCTGAGATTTTTAGCAGGACTGCGAAATTGCGACGGACAGATCGGATGCTTTTGAATTTTTTTTGGGACCATTGTAATTTATACAGAGATCAGAGCTATAAAAATGCACTGATTACTGTATAAATGTCACTGGCAGGGAAGGGGTTAACTCTAGGGGGTCGATCAAGGGGTTAAATGTGTTCCGTCGTTAGTGTTTTTTATAACTGTAGGGGGGAGGGGACAAACTTGGGGGAGGAGACCGATCGTTGTTCGCAATTACAACAATCGGCAGGTCTGTCTCTTCTCTCCTCCCCTGTCAGTTCTATCTGAACCTACAGGCCCAAGAAATGGTCTCGAGGGCTGACCTATGATTTTAGACCCACGAGAGGCCCTTAAATAATGGTTCACCTAAGGGTCCTTTCACACGTGCGTTTTTCATACGTCCGTTTACGGACTGCAATGCTTTCCAATGGGATAGCGTACGTTAGCGGATGAGCATCCGCTAACGTTCGTTAAAATCCGTCTCCGTTAGGGTCCTTTCACACGTGCGGACCGTCTTTTAGATCAGTTTTTTATCATCAGTTGATCCGTTTTTTCATCCGTTTTTCATCCGTTTTTCATCAGTTGTCATCCGTTTTTCATCAGTTGTCATCCGTTTTTCATCCGTTTTCATCAGTTTTTTCATCCGTTTTTCATCAGTTGTCATCCGTTTTTTCATCCGTTTTCATCAGTTTTTCATCCGTTTTTCATCCGTTTTTCATCATTTGTCATCCGTTTTTCATCAGTTGTCATCCGTTTTTCATCCGTTTTCATCAGTTTTTTCATCCGTTTTTCATCCGTTTTTCATCAGTTGTCATCCGTTTTTCATCAGTTGTCATCCGTTTTTATCAGTTTTTCGTCAGTTTTTTCATCCGTTTTTCATCCGTTTTTTCATCCGTTTTTCATCAGTTGATCCGTTTTTTCATCCGTTTTTCATCAGTTGTCATCCGTTTTTCATCAGTTTTTTTCATGCGTTTTTCATCCGTTTTTCATCAGTTGTCATCCGTTTTTCATCAGTTGTCATCCGTTTTTCATCAGTTTTTTTCATGCGTTTTTCATCCGTTTTTCATCAGTTGTCATCCGTTTTTCATCAGTTGTCATCCGTTTTTATCCGTTTTTCATCAGTTTTTTCATCCGTTTTTCAATCCGTTTTTCATCCGTTTTTCATCAGTTGATCGGTTTTTTCATCCGTTTTTCATCAGTTGTCATCCGTTTTTATCCGTTTTTCATCAGTTTTTTCATCCGTTTTTCATCAGTTTTTTCATCCGTTTTTCATCAGTTTTTTCATCCGTTTTTCATCCGTTTTTTCATCCGTTTTTCATCCGAGACTAGAAGAATGGACAGCCGCACTTCCAAAAAAACCCTTAGGGCTCTTTCACACGTCCGTTCCGTTCGTCCGTTTTTTGGACGTCCGTTAACGGACCGCAATGCTTCCCTATGGGTTAACGTCCGTTAGCATCCGTCTGCGTTAAGTTCCGTTTTTTTGGACGGAAGAAAACCCTATTTTTCTTCTGTCAAAAAAACCGGAACGGACGAAAAACGGATGTTAGCGGACGATCCGTTTAACATCCGATCCGCTAACATCCGTTTTTCATCAAAATATGTAATAAAATTAAAGTTCTAACAAAAAAAAAAAAACGGATGAAAAAACGAATAAAAAGCGGATGAAAACGGATGACAACTGATGAAAAACGGATGAAAAAACGGATCAACTGATGATAAAAAACTGATCTACAAAACGGTCCGCACGTGTGAAAGGACCCTTAGGCTATGTAAGTTTATTACTGCATAAGCCTACGCGTTTCACACTGGAGTTAGTGCTTAATCATCAGCCATGATTAAGCACTAACTCCAGTGTGAAACGCGTAGGCTGCTATCTCCATTGTTTGCTGTACCTTGTAGTGCTTTTGCCATCTGTTTTAAAATAAAGACAACCTTAACCACTTCCCGACCACCGCATGTAGATATATGTCGGCAGAATGGCATGGACAGGCACATCAACATACCTGTATGTCCCTGCCTACACGCGGCGGTCGGGTTCCCTCGGGGAGCGATCCGGGACAAGGGCGCGGCTATTTGTTTCTAGCCGCTCCGTCGCGATCGCTCCTCGGAGCTGAAGAACGAGGAGAGGCGTATGTAAACACGGCTTCCCCGTGCTTCACTGTGGCGGCGTATCGATCGAGTGATCCCTTTTATAGGGAGACTCGATCGATGACGTCATTCCTACAGCCACACCCCCCTACAGTTGTAAACACACACTAGGTGAACACTAACTCCTACAGCGCCCCTTGTGGTTAACTCCCAAACTGCAACTGTCATTTTCACAATAAAGAATGCAATTTAAATGCATTTTTTGCTGTGAAAATGACAATGGTCCCAAAAATGTGTCAAAATTGTCCCAAGTGTCCGCCATAATGTCGCAGTCACGAAAAAAATCGCTGATCGCCGCCATTAGTAGTAAAAAAAAAATAATGAATAAAAATGCAATAAAACGATCCCCTATTTTGTAAACGCTATAAATTTTGCGCAAACCAATCGATAAACGCTTATTGCGATTTTTTTTACCAAAAATAGGTAGAAGAATACGTATCGGCCTAAACTGAGGGAAAAAAATTTTATATATGTTTTTTGGGATAATTATTATAGCAAAAAGTAAAAAATATTGAATTTTTTTCAAAATTGTCGCTCTATTTTTGTTTATAGCGCAAAAAATAAAAACCGCAGAGGTGATCAAATACCACCAAAAGAAAGCTCTATTTGTGGGGAAAAAAGGACGCCAATTTTGTTTGGGAGCCACGTCGCACGACCGCGCAATTGTCTGTTAAAGCGACGCAGTCCCGAACTGTAAAAACCCCTTGGGTCATTTAGCTGCATATTGGTCCGGTCCTTAAGTGGTTAAGGGGTTTTTTGGAAGTGCGGCTGTCCATTCTTCTAGTCTCTACAATTTGCCTTGTGCATTGCCGGCACTCCTGGTCTCCTGAGAAGCGATTATCTGTCTGGCACACCCACCTGGAGCGGTAACTCCTTTTTTCTGCATAAGATTGACCTGTATGTTATCCTTATCAGATATTTAAGCCCCTTTGTGGGCATGCTCGCCGGTATCCCCTTCTAAAATCTAAAAACTACCGTATTTTCCGGCGTATAAGACGACCCGGCGTATAAGACGACCCCCTAATTTTCCAGGAAAAATTTTGATTTTGGGATATACTCACCGTATAAGACTACCCCCTTCTTACTGTCTTTCTGGAAGCTGAGGGGGGAGCCAGAACCGCTGACAGGAACAGGCTTTTTCAAATCTCACTGTGCCGTTACATTACATTCCTCACTGTGCCATTACATTCCTCACTGTGCCATTACATTACATGCCCAGACTGTGCCATTACATTACATGCCCAGACTGTGCCATTACATTACATGCCCAGACTGTGCCATTACATTACTCACTGTGCCATTACATTACATGCCCAGACTGTGCCATTACATTACATGCCCAGACTGTGCCATTACATTACATGCCCAGACTGTGCCATTACATTACATGCCCAGACTGTGCCATTACATTACATGCCCAGACTGTGCCATTACATTACTCACTGTGCCATTACATTACATGCCCAGACTGTGCCATTACATTACATGCCCAGACTGTGCCATTACATTACATGCCCAGACTGTGCCATTACATTACTCACTGTGCCATTACATTACATGCCCAGACTGTGCCATTACATTACATGCCCAGACTGTGCCATTACATTACATGCCCAGACTGTGCCATTACATTACATGCCCAGACTGTGCCATTACATTACATGCCCAGACTGTGCCATTACATTACTCACTGTGCCATTACATTACATGCCCAGACTGTGCCATTACATTACATGCCCAGACTGTGCCATTACATTACATGCCCAGACTGTGCCATTACATTACATGCCCAGACTGTGCCATTACATTACATGCCCAGACTGTGCCATTACATTACTCACTGTGCCATTACATTACATGCCCAGACTGTGCCATTACATTACATGCCCAGACTGTGCCATTACATTACATGCCCAGACTGTGCCATTACATTACATGCCCAGACTGTGCCACTGTGCCATTACATGCCCCCACATTGCCATTGTGCCATTACATGCCCCCACATTGCCATTGTGCCATTACATGCCCCCACATTGCCATTGTGCCATTACATGCCCCCACATTGCCATTGTGCCATTACATGCCCCCACATTGCCATCACTTGCCCCTCACATTGCCATTGTGCCATCACTTGCCCCCACTGTGCCTGAACTTGTTGCCCCCCCCCCCCAGTGCAATAACACTCACTTTTTTTCCCCAGCGCTGACAGTGTCCCATGCTGCGATCGCGATCGTGAAGGATTTCAAAGCCGCGCCTTCACTGCAGAGTGTTCTGTGATAGGATGAACAAAAATCTTCCCAGCAGCGCCTCTGTTATGTTTCCCGCCTATCACGGACGTCTTCTCATCTCGTCCGAGGATGAGAAGGCATCTGTGATAGGAGGAACAAAGAACAGAGGCGCTGCTGGGAAGATTTTTGTTCATCCTATCACAGAACACTCTGCAGTGAAGGCGCGGCTTTGAAATCCTTCACGATCGCGATCGCAGCATGGGACACTGTCAGCGCTGGGGGAAAAAAGTGAGTACTGAGACTGTACCCGGCGTATAAGACGACCCCCGACTTTGGATGCATTTTTTTGCATCCAGAAAGTCGTCTTATACGCCGGAAAATACGGTATTGGTTGTGAGCTCCATGAGGCCCTGCTATTCCTTCTGTATTGAAATCTATTGTAATTGTACGGTCCCCCTTTATATTGTAAAGCGCTGCGCCAAACTGTTGGTGCGATATAAATCCTGTATAATAATATTGATAACAGAAAAATGCATAGGCCAGCCAGTCTGCGTGTTGGCAGGTGCAGTTAGCTACTTTGTCACTAGGTGGCTCTGTACCAGAATAGCGTCTAGTTACAGCAGGCAGTGTCATCAGGTGTTAGGCCCCTTTTAGGTAGAGCCCTCCTGCAGTGAAGTCAGGGGTGAATCAGCATCCATATATATGATATATATATAGATACAGATATAGATACAGAGGAACACACACACTCTTGGGCAGTGCTGGGCAGGGCCGCCATCAGGGGGGTACAGGCAGTACACCTGTAAGGGGCCGGATGGCAACCCCCTTTAAAAATAAAAATAACATTTTAGGGGCCTGGAGGCCCCCAGGGCCCCGGATGGCAACCCCTCCCTTTTTTATTAATTTTTTTTATAAAAAAATTATATTTATATATATATATATATATATATATATATATATATATATATATATATATATATATATATTATTATTATTGTTAAAGGGCGCAGAGGTCCCCAGGGCCCCCGAACCCCCCTTTTTTATAAAAAAAAATGACATTATTTTTATATATATATATATATATATATATATATATATTTTTTTTATTATTAAAAGGCTCAGAGGTCCCCAGGGCCCCATTTTTTTTATAAATGTTTATTTTTTTATTTTTGTTTATATTTTTTTATTTTTTATTTTTTTATTAAAAGGCCCAGAGGTCCCCAGGGCCCCGGATGGCTACCCCCCTTTTTTTTAATATATATATATATTTTTCTTTACTTCTTCTTTTTTTAGAAAGGCCCCCCCGCTTCTCAATTTCAGGCGGCAGCCCCCCCCCCGCTTCTCATTTTCAGGCGGCAGCACCCCCCCTGGTTTTCTGCTCCAGGGGGCCCATGACTGAAGCTATGTAAGGGGCCCCAAAATTCCTAATGGCAGCCCTGGTGCTGGGACAAGGTCATCTAGAGCCCAAGGCAAACATGCCAAACTGCCCCCCCCTTCCCAAGACCCATGAGCATTATGTGTCAGCAAAAATCCCCCCCCCCCCCAAAAAAATAAAAATAAATTCTCCCTCCTCTCAGTACAATTCCCCCTCCGCTGAAATCCCCCCTCCCAGAACAGATCTTTGCCCCCCCATCACCCAAATTCCCCCAGAAAAAATGCCTCCCCTAAAAAAAATTCCCCTCCAAGTACACATCCTCTCCCCCCCCACTCCAAATCCCCCCTTCTAGCACAAATCCTCCCTCCCAGCACAAATCCCCCCCAATCATCCCTATTAGCACAGCCCCCCCCCCAAAAAAAAATGTTTGCCCTTCCTAGTTAAATCCCCCATCTCTTCTAGCACAAAAAAAACCCCCACTACTAGAACAAATTCTCTTACTCCATCCCCGATCCCAATACAGACGTCCATAAATCTCCACTCCTAGCACCCCCCCCAAATTCCACCTCCTAGAACAATTCCTACCGGTTGGCACCACCCAAGTTCTTACTTCCAACAAAAATCCCCTCCCCCCCCCCAATCTTTTCAAGTGCCCTCCCACCTCCCACAGTGCCCCTCCTGCGCACCATGTGTCCCGACCCTGCTCTTGGAGAATGGTACCGTATTTTCCGGCGTATAAGACAACCTTTTGGATGCAAAAAAAATGCATCCAAAGTCGGGGGTCGTCTTATACGCCGATGACAGGCTCCGTGACTCCGTCAGGCTGCGGGCATCCATGATTTAAAAGCCGCGCCTCCTCCTGAGACCGTTCCGTGATAGGCGGAACACAAATTTTCCCAGCAGGGCCTCTGTTCAGTGTTCCGCCTATCACGGATGCCTTCTCATCCTCGGGCGAGAGGACATCTGTGATAGGCGGAACACTGAACAGAGGCCCTGCTGGGAACATTTGTGTTCCGCCTATCACGGAACGGTCTGAGGAGAAGGCGCAGCTTTTGAATCATGGATGCCCGCAGCCTGGAAGCCAGAATCTGCCAAAAAAACGGTAGGGAGATCGTCTTGGTCGGCACAGTGGGGGCAAGTGATGGCACAGTGGAGGCAAGTGATGGCACAGTGGGGGCAAGTGATGGCACAGTGGAGGGAAGTGATGGCACAGTGGGGGAAAGTGATGGCACAGTGGGGGCAAGTGATGGCACAGTGGAGGGAAGTGATGGCACAGTGGGGGCAAGTGATGGCACAGTGGGGGCAAGTGATGGCACAGTGGGGGCAAGTGATGGCACAGTGGGGGCAAGTGATGGCACAGTGGGGGCAAGTGATGGCACAGTGGGGGCAAGTGATGGCACAGTGGGGGCAAGTGATGGCACAGTGGGGGAAGTGATGGCACAGTGGGGGCAAGTGATGGCACAGTGGGGGCAAGTGATGGCACAGTGGGGCAAGTGATGGCACAGTGGGGGCAAGTGATGGCACAGTGGGGGCAAGTGATGGCACAGTGGGGGCAAGTGATGGCACAGTGGAGGCAAGTGATGGCACAGTGGGGGCAAGTGATGGCACAGTGAGGGGAAAGTGATGGCACAGTGGGGGCAAGTGATGGCACAGTGGGGGCAAGTGATGGCACAGTGGAGGGAAGTGATGGCACAGTGGGGGCAAGTGATGGCACAGTGGGGGCAAGTGATGGCACAGTGGGGGCAAGTGATGGCACAGTGGGGCAAGTGATGGCACAGTGGGGGCAAGTGATGGCACAGTGGGGGCAAGTGATGGCACAGTGGGGGCAAGTGATGGCACAGTGGGGGCAAGTGATGGCACAGTGGAGGCATGTAATGTAATGTAATGGCACAGTGAGGCATGTAATGTAATGTGAGATTTGAAAAAAACCTGTTCCTGTCAGCGGTTGTTTCTGTCAGCGGTTGTTCCGGCTACCCCTCAGCTTCCAGAAAGACTAGTAGGAAGGGGTCATCTTATCCCAAAACCAACATTTTTCCTGGAAAATTAGGGGGTCGTCTTATACGCCCAGTCGTCTTATACGCCCGGCAAATACGGTAGCTAAACACCCCACACCTATGTGCATGTAAATTTTAGGGGAACTCTGGGCAGGCAACCATGGAAGTAACACCATCCACCTAAAAAAATAATTACTATAAACTAGAGAAATGTCAACTCATTTGTTATGTGATGTTATAACAGAAGCTGTGATCAGCAGTCATTGTAGAAGTGCCCCTTACATTGGCGGTTAATGGAAAGTTGCCCCCTTCCATTGGTGGTCAGTAGACATGTGCACGGAAATGTTTTTTTGTTTTTTTTTGTTCTGTTTCGTATCGTTCCGTAGGTTCGTTCCCGTTCGTTTTTCGTACGACGAGATTTTTTCGTATTCCGATCGTTTCGTATTTTCGTTACCGTTTTATTTTCGTACATGCGGGATGGTTCGTTATTCTGTTTAATTCATGTTCGTTACTTGTTAGACAATAATTTTCGTGAATTTTCGTCAATGATTTGCATTCTGTGTTTTGGATTCCTTTTTCTGTTCGTGTTTTCGGTCGTGTGTTCGTGTGACATCTATGACAATTTGTTGTGGATGTCATGTGGGCATGCGACTGAAGATACGAACAGAAAAAGGATTTTCGTCATTTTGTACTTTCGTAAATATATCGCGGGATTCGCGGCACTTTCAACACGCGGCTCATCCATATTAACTATTGTTAAGCCCCATACACTTGGTCAGACTTTTTTAACAACAAACATAAAAACGATCGTTTTCCGTTCGTTCTCAGAAAATTTGTTCGTTTTTAAACTCCATCAGAAAACCATTTTTGGGTTCAAAAGTCTGGCCAACTGATCTCCCTTCAGAAGAAAACCCACAGAAAAGTTTATTTGGCTTTACTGTACTACTCAGCACAAAAGAGAAGCTGCTTTACTAACTACACTCACTGCCCATTCAAAAAAACGAAAATTACATCTGTGGCAAGGGATTTGCATTCTGTGTTTTGGGTCCTTTTTCTTTTGGTGTTTTCGGTCGTGTGTTCATGTGACATCTGTGGCAAAAGATTTGCATTCTGTTGAATCCAAAATACGAACAGAAAAAAGGAATTCAAAATACAGGGTGCGGGTCTTTTGTTGTGGATGTCGTGTGAGCATACGGCTGAGGATACGAGCAGAGAAGGGATTCAAACAAGATACAGAGTGCAAATCTTTTGTTGTGGATGTCGTGTGAGCATACGACTGAGGGTACGAACAGAGAAGGGATTCAAACAGGATACAGAATGCAAATCTTTTGTTGTGGATGTCGTGTGAGCATACGACTGAGGGTGCGAACAGAGAAGGGATTCAAACAGGATACAGAGTGCAAATCTTTTGTTGTGGATGTCGTGTGAACATACGGCTGAGGATACGAACAGAGAGGGGATTCAAACAGGATACAGAGTGCAAATCTTTTGTTGTAGGTGTCATGTGAACATACGGCTGAGGATACGAGCAGAGAGGGGATTCAAACAGGATACAGAATGCAAATCTTTTGTTGTGGATGTCGTGTGAACATACGGCTGAGGATACGAGCAGAGAGGGGATTCAAACAGGATACAGAATGCAAATCTTTTGTTGTGGATGTCGTGTGAACATACGGCTGAGGATACGAACAGAGAGGGGATTCAAACAGGATACAGAATGCAAATCTTTGTTGTGGATGTCGTGTGAACATACGGCTGAGGATACGAGCAGAGAGGGGATTCAAACAGGATACAGAATGCAAATCTTTTGTTATAGATGTAATTTTCGTTCTTTTGCCGTTTTCGTTTTGTCGTATTTTCGTCAGATCGTTCGTTCGTATTTGCGGTTGTTCGTAATGCGGCTCATTCGTAATCCTGTTGTTTTCGTATTTTGGTGCTTTAATTTTTTCGTATGTACACATTATTCTGCGGGTACGAAAATGAATATTTTCGTACGAAAATAACATTCGTACGAACGGGAATGCACATATCTAGTGGTCAGTGTAGGTCGGTAAATCAATCTACCATTGCTCTTAGCTCTACGAATCCCTAGGGACCTCAGGAGGAACCCTGGTGGAGAAACGCTGATTGAAAAATGTATAATCCCTCTGAGAATACGACTTACTTTAGAGGAACGGATATGTAAGTACCTCCATTATGTGATGTTATAACAGAAGCTGTGATCAGTGGTCATTGTAGAAGTGCCCCTTACATTGGCGGTTAATGGAAAGTTGCCCCCTTTCATTGGTGGTCAGTGTAGGTGGTAGATCAATCTTCAAAATGTATGACCTTTTGAATACCACTTACTTTAGAGGAACTCGGGGCAAACGGCCATGTAAGTACCTCCATCCACAGAAAAAAAGAATTACCATACACCAGAGTAGGGGTCTCCAAACTGCGGCCCAGGGGCCGGACGTGGCCCTCTGCTTGCCTTTATCTGGCCCTTGTGGCACTATTCCTCCTACTGATACCAATGATGGGACACTATTCCGTCTACTGATACCAATGGTGGGACCCTATTCCTCCCACTGATACCAATGATGGGACACTATTCCTCCTACTGATACCAATGATGGGACACAATTCCTCCTACTGATACCAATGATGGGACACTATTCCTCCTACTGATACCAATGATGGGACACTATTCCTCCCACTGATACCAATGATCAGACACTATTCCTCCCACTGATACCAATGATGGGACACTATTCCTCCCACTGATACCAATGATCGGACATTATTCCTCCCACCGACACCAATGATGGGACACTATTCCTCCTACTGACACCAATGATGGGACACTATTCCTCCCACTGATACCAATGATCGGACATTATCCCTCCTACTGATACCAATGATCGGACACTATCCCTCCTACTGATACCAATGATGGGACACTATTCCTCCCACTGATACCAATGATCGGACACTATTCCTCCCACTGACACCAATGATGGGACACAATTCCTCCTACTGATACCAATGACGGGACACTATTACTCCTAATGATACCAATGGTGGGACACAATTCCTCCTACTGATACCAATGATGGGACACTATTCCTCCTACTGATACCAATGATGGGACACTATTCCTCCCACTGATACCAATGATCGGACACTATTCCTCCTACTGACACCAATGATGGGACACTATTCCTCCCACTGACACCAATGATGGGACACTATTCCTCCTACTGATACCAATGATGGGACACTATTCCTCCTACTGATACCAATGATGGGACACTATTCCTCCTACTGATACCAATGATGGGACACTATACCTCATATTGATACCAATGATGGGACACTACTCCTCCCCCCATACTGAATATGGGTCACTATTCTTCCTATTAAGGCCAGGACATATTCTGCTCCCACTGGCCACAGTCTGGCCCCCTGAGGTCTGAACAACAGAAAAGTGGCCCCTTGTTTAGGAAGTTTGGAGACCCCTGCTCTAGAGAAATGTCAACCCAACTGACCTAAATGGCACTTTTATTATGTGTTGTTATAATAGAAGTCATGATTGTGGTGTCCCTTAACAGTCATTATGGAAATGCCCCTTACATTGATGATTAATAGAAAGTTTCCCCCTTTCATTGGTGGTTATTGTAGGTGGTAACCCCTAGGAACCTCAGGAGGAACCCTGGTGGAGAAACACTGATTGCATATTTTATGGCCAATTTGAATGCCACTAAACTAAATGGAACTCTGGGTAGGTGGCCACGTAGGTAACTCCAACAACAGGAAAAAAGGATCAACAAACACTTGAGAAAAGTCAACCAGACAGACCTGAAAATATTACACTTTCTCGATAAAGTGCAGATAAGAACCAAATTTATTGATTATAGGAAGAATTGGACAAACAAAGGTTATGCCATTCTAGACAGGTGGTTGCCTCAAACTGTTTTCACTTACGGGCAACATTCAAATTTAGGAATGTATCTAAGAAACACTTTGAAAATGATTACATTCACAGTACTAGTAGCCACGTTATCCAGTAGGAAGACACAGGAAAACCATTTTCCAGGAAGACTTGGAAAAGCATTTATAGATCTTTACACATCAGGCTAACAAGTGTCCTTTCGTTTTCCCAGGGTACATCATACACCGAGCAAACACACTTTTCAGTACGACACTGCAAAAAAAGAAAGAAAAAGAACACACAGTATAATTAATGACTAATCCAAAATTGTATATAAATTTTGAGCCCCGAGTCAGGAATTTTCCATATTTTAATATCTACAGATGAAGGTTCATATAGAAAGTGCCCCCCAAATATTATGAGCTCTAATTTAGGAATTTTCTATTTGAATTTCTACAGATGAAGGTTCATATAGAAAGTGCCCCCCCCCCCCAATAAATTTTGAGCTCTTAAATCAAGAATTTCGTACTATAATATCTACAGATGAAGGTCCATATAGAAAGTGCCCCCAACACATTTTGAGCTCTAAATCAAGAATTTCGTATTATAATATCTACAGATGAAGGTTCATATAGAAGGTGCCCCCCTAAAATTCTGAGCTCTAAGTCAGGAAGTCCATACTTCAATATCTACAGATGAAGGTTCACATAGAAAGTGCCCCCCCCAACAATTTTGTGCTCTAAATCAGGAATTTCATATTTGAATATCTACAGATGAAGGTTCATATAGAAGGTGCCCCCCTAAAATTCTGAGCCCTAAGTCAGAAAGTTTCTAATTTAATATCTACAGATAAAGGTGCATATAGAAATTGCCCCCAACACATTTTGAGCTCTAAATCAAGAATTTCGTATTATAATATCTACAGATGAAGGTTCATATAGAAAGTGCCCCCCCCCCCAACAATTTTGAGCTCTAAATCAAGAATTTCA
Organism: Rana temporaria; assembly: GCF_905171775.1. Classification (NCBI taxonomy): domain Eukaryota; kingdom Metazoa; phylum Chordata; class Amphibia; order Anura; family Ranidae; genus Rana; species Rana temporaria. The sequence goes on along the minus strand of NW_024404413.1, from coordinate 383,375 downwards.
TATTTGAATATCTACAGATGAAGGTTCATATAGAAAGTGCCCCCCCCAACAATTTTGAGCTCTAAATCAAGAATTTCGTAACTATAATATCTACAGATGAAGGTCCATATAGAAAGTGCCCCCAACAATTCTAAACTCCAAGTCAGGAATTTCGTATTTTAATATCTACAAATGAAGGTTCATATTAAATGTGCCCTCCTGAAAAATTCTGAGCTCTAAGTCAGGAAGTCCATACTTCAATATCTACAGATGAAGGTTCACATAGAAAGTGCCCCCCCAACAATTTTGAGCTCTAAATCAGGAATTTCATATTTGAATATCTACAGATGAAGGTTCATATTAAAAGTGCCCTCCAAAAATTCTGAGCCCTAAGTCAGGAATTTCGTATTTTGATATCTACAGATGAAGGTTCATATAGAAAGTGCCCTCCAAAAATTCTGAGCCATAAGTCAGAAAGTTTCTAATTTAATATCTACAGATGAAGGTTCATATAGAAAGTGCCCCCAACACATTTTGACCTCTAAATCAAGAATTTCGTATTATAATATCTACAGATGAAGGTTCATATAGAAAGTGCCCCCCCCAACAATTTTGAGCTCTAAATTAAGAATTTCATATTTGAATATCTACAGATGAAGTTTCATATAGAAAGTGCCCTCCAACAATTCTAAACTCCAAGTCAGGAATTTCGTATTTTAATATCTACAGATGAAGGTTCATACTGAAAGTGCCCTCCAAAAATTCTGAGCCCTAAGTCAGGAATTTTCGTATTTTAATATCTACAGATGAAGGTTCATACTGAAAGTGCCCTCCAAAAATTCTGAGCCCTAAGTCAGGAATTTTCGTATTTTGATACCTACAGATGAAGGTTCATATAGAAAGTGCCCCCCCCCTCCCCCAACAATTTTGAGCTCTAAATCAGGAATTTCATATTTGAATATCTACAGATGAAGGTTCATATTGAAAGTGTCCTCCAAAAATTCTGAGCCCTAAGTCAGGAAGTTTCTAATTTAATATCTACAGATGAAGGTTCAAAGTGCCCCCCTGAGCCCTAAATCGGGAAGTTCATACACATTCTTGGCATCAATGGCATTATGTACATCATAAGGATTTAGTGTATTGTTATTGTTTTATAGGACAGCCTTCACCTATCCCTGAAGGTTGAACAATGAAGAAACCCCAATGGCAAGGCTATATATATATAAAATCCATTAAAGAGGTTGCAATCCTAGAACAATGGCAAGCTTGTATGCAGATGGAGGGAAGGGAAGTGATGGGACCAAGAAACCCCGCATTTTGTGGAAGAGATCAACACCAAGCTTGGGCAACTCTAAACAATTGATCTACGAGAATGACTAGGGGGGTTGTGACGGAATCTTCCTGGCTTCATTGGTTATTCTCTTTTTTTGCTTCCGCTTGCGCTATATATCCGAATTGCAAAAATGCTTTGCATATGCTTCATACCAGCTAAATAATATGGTTAAGATTCTTTAAATATTATGTTTTCAATTCATTGATATACAATTTTCACCCGTCAACTGCCATATTATTACAGCAGTGAGCTGTGACACAATTGGGTTGACTTTATCCAATGGACATATGTTGTGTTCAGCCATAGGTACTGAACAAGTTTTTTTTAAGAAATTACATTTTTTATTATTTGGCTTTGAATTTGGGGGGGGGGGGGGGGTTGGTTGATTCAGTTGGTTTGGCTAAATTCATTTTTCATTGATTGTTTTTAAATATTTTCCCGAGGTAGCTTTGGGAATTGGATAATCTGTCAATTTCAGTATACATTATATGCCATAAAGTTTTTTTTATAACAAAGTGTTGTTTTTCCAGGAATGCCCTAAGCCTTTTCCCACCATTACTCTTATAGCCTATGGCATTTTAGAAGCAAGGTATCCTGTGTATCAGCTTATTGTATGGTTAGTGGGGATGTGTACCCTGTAAACGTCACAGGTAGACCCTGGGTGGGGCAGGAGGCCAGGTGGAGTGGACCTGTACACAGGACGAGCCAGCTGTAGTCTTTCTGTCCCATATGGAGGTGGGGGCTGGGGAGTATTGCAGAAGGCCTTTTAGGACAACCTGGAGATCCGTGTGTAAGGCTGCTTCCCTGGAGGGTTCGCAGGAGAGATGTACCTAGCAAAAAGATGACTACAAAGGGCACAGTCCTGTGAGTATTAATGACCCCAGGTGGAGGAGAGACTGTAAGGGGGATGGCTGCTGAAGTGCTGCACATGCTTTCACTTGTGACTCCTGCGGACCATCCTCTGAATGTGATTGACTGTGCAGTGTCATGTCACTCTGGAATGTATGTCCTTGTGATGTGACTGGAATGCTGTTTCCTGAATATTACCAGTAAAGTGCAGTAAAACGACTTCTTGTGTGGACATTCCTTCCTTGGGTATACAAAGGTCTATGGCTGGGAATGTCGTGTTGCTCTAGGAATCCCTAGGAACCTCAGGAGGAACTTGGTGGAGAAACACTGATTGCAAAATGTATGACCAGTTTGAATGGCACTTACTTTAGGGCAGTGTTTCTCAATTCCAGTCCTCAGGCCCCCCCAACAGGTCAGGTTTTCAGGATTTCCATTATTTTGCACAGGTGATTTGATCAGTTTCACTGCCTTAGTAATCACCACAGCCTTTTCATCTGAGGGAAATCCTGAAAACCTGACCTGTTGGGGGGGCCTGAGGACTGGAATTGAGAAACACTGCTTTAGGGGAACTTTGGGCAAGCAGCCATGAAGGTAACTCCAACTACAGGAAATGAGGATTACCACACATTTGGGAAGTCAACGTGATGGACTCAGATGTCACATTATTATGTGTTGTTATAACAGAAGCCATGATTGTGGTATCCTCTAACATTAGTGTATACCACAACTCGCATTCGGCGCTCTATAAGTATTTATTCCAATCCAATTGTAGAAGTGTTACATTACTGATTAGTGGAAAGTTGCCCCTTTGCGTTGGTGGTCAGTGTAGGTGGTAGGTCAATCCATTAATACTCACTGCTCAACCTCTGGAGGAGTCCTGGTACAGAAACACTGATTGCAAAATGTATGGCCAATTTTAATGCCACAAATTTTAGGGAAACTCTGGGCAGGCAGCCATGGAAGTAACACCATCCACCTAAAAAAGTAATTACTATAAACTAGAGAAATGTCAACTCATTTGACCTAAATTTCACATTTGTTATGTGATGTTATAACAGAAGCTGTGATCAGCAGTCATTGTAGAAGTGCCCCTTACATTGGCGATTAATGGAAAGTTGCCCCCTTCCATTGGTGGTCAGTGTAGGTGGTAGATCAATCTACCATTGCTCTTAGCTCTACGAATCCCTAGGAACCTCAGGAAGAACCCTGGTGGAGAAACGCTGATTGCAAAATGTATAACCTCTTTGAATACCACTTACTTTAGAGCAGTGTTTCTCAATTCCAGTCCTCAGGCCCCCCCAACAGGTCAGGTTTTCAGGATTTCCATTATTTTGCACAGGTGATTTGATCAGTTTCACTGCCTTAGTAATCACCACAGCCTTTTCATCTGAGGGAAATCCTGAAAACCTGACCTGTTGGGGGGGCCCGAGGACTGGAATTGAGAAACACTGCTTTAGAGGAACGGATAAGTAAGTACCTCCATTATGTGATGTTTTAACAGAAGCTGTGATCAGTGGTCATTGTAGAAGTGCCTCTTACATTGGCGATTAATGAAAAGTTGCCCCCTTTTCATTGGTGGTCAGTGTAGGTGGTAGATCAATCTTCAAAATGTATGACCTTTTAAATACCACTTACTTTAGAGAAACTCTGGGCAAACGGCCATGTAAGTACCTCCCATCCACAGAAAAAAAAAATGACCATACACTAGAGAAATGTCAACCCAAGTGACCTAAATGGCACATTTAATATGTGTTGTTATAATAGAAGTCATGATTGTGGTGTCCCTTAACAGTCATTGTAGAAGTGCCCCTTACATTGATGATTAATAGAAAGTTGCCCCCTTCCATTGGTGGTTAGTGTAGGTGGTAGATCAATCTACCATTGCTCTTAGCTCTACGAATCCCTAGGAACCTTGATAGAGAAACACTGATTGCATATTTTATGGCCAATTTGAATGCCACTAAACTTAGTGGAACTCTGGAAAAAAATAATTACTATACACTAGAGAAATGTCAGCCCAACTGATTTAAATGGCACTTTTATTATGTGTTGTTATAATTGAAGTTATGATTGTGGTGTCCCCTATTAGTTGTGGTCATTATAGAAGTGCCCCTTACATTGATGATTATTAGAAAGTTGCCCCCTTGCATTGGTGGTTAGTGTAGGTGGTAGGGGGTAATACTCATTGCTCAAGGAACCTCTGGAGGAACCCTGGTGGAGAAACACTGATTGCATATTTTATGGCCAATTTGAATGCCTCTAAACTTAGTGGGTAGGTGGCCATGTAGGTAACTCCAACAACAGGAAAAAAGGATCAACAAACACTTGAGAAAAGTCAACCAGACAGACCTAAAAATATTACACTTTCTCGATAAAGTGCAGATAAGAACCAAATTTATTGATTATAGGAAGAATTGGACAAACATAGGTTATGTCATTCTAGACAGGTGGTTGCCTCAAACTGTTTTCACTTACGGGCAACATTCAAATTGAGGAATGTATCTAAGAAACACTTTGAAAATTATTATGGTACATTCACAGTACTAGTAGCCACGTTATCCAGTAGGAAGACACGGGAAAACCGTTTTCCAGGAAGACTTTGAAAAGTATTCATAGACCTTTACACATCAGGCTACTAAGTGTCCTTATCTTTTCCCAGGGTACATCATACACCAAGCAAACACACCTTTCAGTATGATACTGCCAAAAAAAGAACACACAGCATAATTAATGACTAAGAGCCTCTAGTGGTGAGGATGGCCTTCGCCGCAGCTGGATCCAGGTCAAGACCCCTGGGATCCCCTAGGTCACGCTCCGCAGGGAGAGAGGGGAAGCAGCAAGCAGACAAGCGGTAGTGATGGGTAAGCCGAGATCGGGGCAACAGGCAGACAAGGGTAACCGAGGGACAGGCAAAAGGTCAAGATCACAGGCAAACAGGAGAAGTCAGGGACGAGCCAAAAACGGTACACAGGAAGATAATCGTAGCACACTGCAGACAGGAACTAAAGAAAACAACACTGTTGAACAGCACTGCAGGCCTGTAGTGCAACAGTTAATATAGACTTCCTGGGATGGCCTGGGTGGGGCCATACAGGAAGGAGAGGACATAAGAAGGTAACCAGAACAGAGTCAGGCCTCTTAATGGACAGATGGAAACAGGTAAGCTGCCAGACTATTGCATATCCATGACAGGAATTTTGTATTTGAACATCTACAGATGAAGGCTCATATAGAAGTGCCCCCCTAAAATTCTGAGCTCTAAGTCAGGAAGTTTCTAATTTAATATCTACAGATAAAGTTCATATAGAAAGTGTCCCCCAAACATTATTTTGCATTCTTATTGTTTTATAGGATAACCTTCACCTATCACTGAAGATTGAACAATGAAGAAACCCCCAATGGCAAGGCTACATTGTGGGTATAGAATTGGGTATATGGGATTGTACGATATTTTTCTTTTTTTTATGGTTGGACTGGATGGACTTGTGTCTTTTCTCAACCTGACTAACTACCGTATTGGCTGGCGTATAAGACGACCTTTTATGCTTAAAAATTTGGCTCGACAATCGGGGGTCGTCTTATTCGCCGGATACAGACTGCGGGCATCCATTTTTTAAAAGCTGCGCCTCCTCCTCGTGCTGTTCCGTGATAGGCTCAGTGATCCGCCTATCATGGACGTCGTCTCCTCCTCAGCCTCGGACGAGAGGACGTCCGTGATAGCCGGATCACTTAACACAGGCTCTGCTGGGAAACTGAGTGTTCCACCTATCACGGAACAGGACGAGGAGGAGGACGTGCGGCTTTTAAAAAATGGACGCCCGCAGTCTGACTCACTCTGCCAGGCAAAAACGGAATGAAGATCGGCAAATTGAGGTGAGTTAATGGCACAGTTAGGCAATGGCACAGTTAGGCAATGGCACAGTGAGGCAATGGCACAGTGAGGCAATGGCACAGTTAGGCAATGGCACAGTTAGGCAATGGCACAGTGAGGCGAGGCAATGGCACAGTGAGGCGAGGCAATGGCACAGTGAGGTGAGGCAATGCCACAGTGAGGTGAGGCAATGCCACAGTGAGGCAATGGCACAGTGAGGAGTCCTCTTATACGGTGAGTATATCCCAAAACCAACATTTTTGTCTTATATGCCCAGTCGTCTTATACGCCGGTAAATACGGTATGTAACTATATATAACATCCATTAAAGAGGTTGCTGTAACGGAATGGCCCGTGACACCCAGAGACTTTTGAAGGATGTGGGGTATTCCTGTGCCAGCTTCACTAATGACTCTTGGGTCTAGGGGCATCCTATGTCCAATAGGGGCATAGGATGACTGAGAAATGATATCATGAATTTCATGAGATGGGACAATAATGATAATTCATGTATTGCAGGATATCTTGAAATATTACGAGTTGTTAATTCTGACCACAACAGGTCGATATGAGAGTGTCTCCTTCAATGTGGAACATAGACTGTTGAGGTGCTAATTAAGTCTGCTACTGTTAAGATGTTAATTGATGTTAATCGCCTCCAGCTACCTGGCTGTAGTGATAAGCTTGCTGTGATTGCATTCTATTGTCTATTGTGCTAATTAAGTCTGGCTTCTGAAGGACCTCTCATTGTGTGATGCTAATGACACTGTATTGTGTGAAAGTTCTATTGATGATAGATATGTGTTGGCAGTCTGAAAGGTCAGATGTCTGACCTTTCAGGTGTAGTGGATTAGCATGTCAATTATGTTTACTAAAGTAATGTGTAGTATGTAGCAGGTGAGAATAACTTATCACGGAGTCAGAACGTCTAGGTAATGATTAGTAATTAGCTCATCTGAATGTCATTATCCAACGGAATGTGTATTGAAGTTCCTTGTGTCATGTTGTGGGTGGAGTTGAGTCATTGTCCAGATTTGGTTTCTAACTGTATATAACAAGCTGAGTTTACCATTAAAGTATTCATTTGTTTGGAACCAGAGAACAGAGCTTGTGTCTCGTTATTCTGGGGAATGGAATGGGTCGTGTCTGCTGGATTGTGGAGTGTCGGATAAGCTGTCTTGGGTTGGTGGAATGGAATTTTGTAAACGGTGTTAACCCCTGACAGTTGCAATCCTAGGACAATGGCAAGCTTGTATGCAGATGGAGGGAAGGGAAGTGATGGGACTAAGGAACCCCACATTTTGTGGAAGAGATCAACACCAAGTTTGGACAACCCTCAACAATTGATCTACGAGAATGACTAGGGGGGTTGTGACGGAATCTTCCTGGCTTCATTGGTTATTCCCTTTTTTGCTCCCGAATTGCAAAAATGCTTTGCATATGCTTCATACCAACTAAATAATATGTTTAAAGTGGATTTCCGCTTTTCGGAACCCCCCCCCCCGATGTAAAAAAAAACTATTGGCGGAACTCCGCTTTAAGATTCTTTAAATATTATGTTTTGAATTGATTGATTTTCAATTTTCACCCGTCAACTGCCATATTATTACAGCAGTGAGCTGTGACACAATTGGGTTGACTTCACTTGGTTCGGCTAAATTCATTTTCCTTTGATTGTTTTTACATATTTTCCCCCGAGGTGGCTTTGGGAATTGGATAATCTGTCCAGTACTTCCCAAGTATTTTTGACTCGGCATAATCCGTTCCAGGAGAATGCTCGTAATCCAAAGTACTCGCATATCAAAGCGAGTTTTCCCATTGAAGCCAATGGAAACGAAAATTATTCGTTCCGCATTGACTTCAATGGGATGCAATACCGAATGCAGCCAGAGGTGGGGGGCGCCAGAGAGTGCCGAAAATGTCCGAAAAGCCCTGAGGACACTTTGGCTCGTTTCCTGCTCCCCCGTACCGCAGGCCAAATGAAGTACTGCAGGCCAATGTCTGGCTTTTCTCGGCTCCTGCTCCCCCTGTACCTCAAGCCAAATGAAGTACTGCAGGCCAATGTCTGGCTTTTCTCGGCTCCTGCACCCCCTTACCTCAGGCCAAATGAGGTACTGCAGGCCAATGTCCGGCTTTTCTCGGCTCCTGCACCCCCGTACCTCAGGCCAAATGAGGTACTGCAGGCCAATGTGCGGCTTTTCTCGGCTCCTGCTCCCCCGTACCTCAGGCCAAATGAGGTACTACAGGCCAATGTTCGGCTTTTCTCAGCTCCTGCACCCCCTTACCTCAGGCCAAATGAGGTACTGCAGGCCTATTTAGCATGAATTCTGCTCTTCTTGCGAGTCAGAATTAAAAAAAAAAAAGTTGCTTGCAAATCAAAATGCTCTCAAACCAAGTTACTCTTAAACCGAGGTTCCACTGTAATTGTACATTAGATTTACATGACATGAATGACACATGAAGATAAAATAATGATTGGAGTACCTTGGATGATGGCTTGTCACAGGATGGAGAAATTTCATCTTTTTTCGTGCATTGTGTTTGTACCAGCACTATGGTCAGTTTATAGTTCATCCCAGCCACTACCTATAGAAGTATAAAAATACAATTCAAATGATGTATTACCGTGTTCTAAGGCAGGAGACTCCACATTTTTCAGTATGAGGACCACACCTCCTTCAAATCAAATCCTTCCTTACATCAGGTTCCCCATCAGAGTCCCCCCATACATCAGTGTCCCCATCAGAGTCCCCCTATACATCAGTGTCCCCATCAGAGTCCCCCCATACATCAGTGTCCCCATCAGAGTCCCCCCATACATCAGTGTCCCCATCAGAGTCCCCCTATACATCAGTGTCCCCATCAGAGTCCCCCCATACATCAGTGTCCCTATCAGAGTCCCCCCATACATCAGTGTCCCCATCAGTGTCCCCTCTTACCTCATGTCCCTATTAAAGCACAACTTGCATCATGTTCTCCATCAGAGCCCCTCCCCCCTACATCATGGTCCCTTTTAGAGTCCTTCCTTAAATCAGTCCCTCTTTACATCAGGTCTCCATTGGAGTCCCCCTTACATCAGTGTCCCTCCTTACATCAGATCTCCATTAGAACACCCCTTACATCAGGTTCCCCATCAGTGTCCCTCTTTACATCAGGTCCCTGTTAGAGAAACCCTTACATCGGGACCCCATCACAGTTTCCCCATATATCATAAACCCCATCAGACTCCTTTCTTACATCAGGTGTTCCCCCTACACCAATGTCAGCATTAGAGCCCCATTTACATCAGGTCTCCACCAGAGTCCCTCCTTGGATCAGATTCCTATTTGATCCCCCTTACATCAGGTTCCCCATCACAGTTCCCCCATACATTATGATCCCCCTTAGAGTCTTCCCCTACACCAATGCCCCCATTAGAGTTCCCCTTAAATCAGGTCCTCTATCAAAGTCCCACCTTACATCAAGTCCCCATTAGAGTTCCCCTTACATCGGGTCCCTATCACAGTCCCTCCTTACACCAGGTCTCCATTGGAGTCCTCCCTTACATCAGGTCCCCATCAGTGATCCTCCTCACATCAGGTCTCCTATAGAGCACCCCTTCCATCAGAGTCCCCCATACATCAGGATCCCAATTAGAGTTCACCTTACTTAAGGTCCTCTATCAAAGTCCCACCTTCCATCAAGTCCCCATTAGAGTTCCCCTTACATCGGGTCCCTATCACAGTCCCTCCTTACATCAAGTCTCCATTGGCGTCCTCCCTTCCATCAGGTTCCCCATCAGAGTCCCCCATACATCAGGATCCCAATTAGAGTTCCCCTTACATCAGGTCCTCTATCAAAGTCCCACTTTACATCAAGTCCCCATTAGAGTTCCCCTTACATCAAGTCCCCATTAGAGTTCCCCTTACATCAGGTACCCCACCAGAGTCCCTACTTACACCAGGTCTCCATTGAAGTCCTCCCTTACACCAGGTCTCCATTGAAGTCCTCCCTTACATCAGGTCCCCATCAGTGTCCCTCCTTATATCAGGTCTCCATTAGAGCACCCCTTCCCTCAGGTCCCTGTTAGAGCCCCCCCTGTGTGAAGGTCTCTTATTATCAGTATCTGCCCACTGCCAGCCTGTGTTTCTCTTGTGTGATCTTGGTGGAGGGGGGATTATGGTGTGGGGGTGGAGGGAGGATTATGGTGTGGGGGTGGAGGGGGGATTATGGTGTGGGGGTGGGGGGGGATTATAGAGTGGGGGTGGAGGGGGGATTATGGTGTGGGGGTGGAGGGGGGATTATGGTGTGGGGGTGGAGGGGGGATTATGGTGTGGGGGTGGAGGGGGATTATGGTGTGGGGGTGGAGGGGGGATTATGGTGTGGGGGTGGAGGGGGGATTATGGTGTGGGGGTGGAGGGGGGATTATAGTGTGGGGTGGAGGGGGGATTATGGTGTGGGGGTGGAGGGGGATTATGTTGTGGGGGTGGAGGGGGATTATAGTGTGGGGTGGAGGGGGGATTATGGTGTGGGGGTGGAGGGGGATTATGTTGTGGGGGTGGAGGGGGATTATAGTGTGGGGTGGAGGGGGGATTATGGTGTGGGGGTGGAGGGGGGATTATAGAGTGGGGGTGGAGGGAGGATTATGGTGTGGGGGTAGAGGGGGGATTATGGTGTGGGGTGGTTTTTCAGGGGTTGTTCTTGGCACCTTAGTTCCAGTAAAGGGAACTCTGAAGGCGTCAGCATACCAACACATTTTGGCCCCTTTCTGTTCCAACATGACTGCGCACCAGTGCACAAAGCAAGGTCCATAAAGACATGGAGGAGCGAGTTTGGGGTGGAGGAACTTGACTGGCCTGCACAGAGTCCTGACCTCAACCTGATAGAACACATTTGGGATGGATTAGTGCCTGACCTCACAAATGCGCTTCTGGAAGAATGGTCAAACATTCCCATAGACACCCTCCTAAACCTTGTGGACGGCCTTCCCAGAAGAGGTGAAGCTGTTATAGCTGCAAAGAGCGGGGCCAACTCAATATTGAACCCTACGGACTAATGCCGCGTACACACAAATTTCCGACAACAAATGTTCGATCTGAGCTTTTGGTCGGAAAATTCCGACAACAAAAATTTGAGAGCTGGTTCTCGTAAAAATCCGTTCTCGTAAATTCCGATGGCGTGTGGACAATTCCGACGCACAAAATTTTACACATTGCTCTGAATCAGGTACGGGACGGAAGCGCTCAGTCTGGTAAAACTAGCGTTGGTAATGGAGATCGCACATTCGTCACGCTGTAACGGACTGCAAAGCACGAAAGGCTGAAAAGCGCGAATCGTCTCTCACTAAACTTCTCCAAAACACGACTGGTATTGAACTTCTCTTTTCCAGTGCCGTCGTAGTACGTCTTGTACGTCACCGCGTTCTTGGCGTTCGGAATTTCCGACAACATTTGTGCGACAGTGTGTATGCAAGACAAGTTTGAGCCAACATTCTGTCGGAATTTTAATCCACGGTTTTGTTGTCGGAATTTCCGATCGTCTGTATAAGACTGGGATGCCATTAAAGTTCATGTGCGTGTAAAGGCAGGCGTCCCAATACTTTTGGTAATATATATATATATATATATATATATATATATATATATATATAAATATATATATAATTTTTTATGATAACAAGCAATACAAAGCTTTATAGAGTGGTATTGTTTTCCAAAATACTTAAAAAAAAAAATATATACTGTATATATATTTTTAAGTATTTTGGAAAACATTACCACTCTATAAAGCTTTGTATTGCTTGTTATCATAAAAAAGTTACAAAGTTTTTGTTCTATTGTACGTTATATTTATATATGATGGGCTAGATTCACGTAGCTGCGCCCCTTCTTACGGCGGCGCAGCGTATCGTATTTACGCTGCGCCGCCGTAAGTTTGAGAGGCAAGTGCTGTATTCACAAAGCACTTGCCTCGTAAACTTACGGCGGCGTAGCGTAAATGGGGCCGGCGTAAGCGCGCGTAATTCAAAAGATGCCGAGGGGGCGTGTTTTATTTAAATTATGGTGACCCCGCGGTTTTTACGTTTTTTGTACGAACGGCGCATGCGCCGTTCATGAAAGAATCACAGTGCGCATGCTCGAAATTCCGACGCAAATCGTCATTGCTTTCGACGTGAACGTAAATTACGTCCAGCCCTATTCGCGAACGACTGACGCAAACGACGTAAAAAATTCAAATTTCGAGGCGGGAACGACGTCCATACTTAACATTGGCGGTGCCACCTAATAGCAGGAGCAACGTTAGATGGACCCCCCTTTCAGCACAGACCCCCCATTCCACACATGCCCCTTCATTCAGCACAGACCCCCCTTCAGCACAGATGGACCTCCTTTAAGCACAGACCCCCCTTCCTCACAGACGGACTCCCCCTTCAGCACATACCCCCCTTCAGACAGCCCACGGCTGCAAGACTCTTCAACACCTTCTCAATTTTCCAGGGGGGGTCAATTGCCCCCCCCTTGCCCTATGGAGCGGACGCCCATGTGGAGGGTCTATTGATGCTGACTGTTGGGAGTCCATTGTTACTGTAGTGGATCTATTGTCGCTGGGGTGTACATTGGCCCGGATTCAGGTAGAATTGCGCATTATTTACGGAGGCGCAGGGCAACGTTTTTGCCCTGCGCCCCCGCAAATTTGCTGCGCTGCCCTTGATTCACGGAGCAGAAGCTCCGTAAATTGCGCGGGCGCGCCGGCAAAACGCCCGGCGCAAGCGCGCGCAATTTAAATGATCCCGTAGGGGGCGGGAATCATTTAAATTAGGCGCGTTCCCGCGCCGAGCGTAGAGCGCATGCTCCGTCGGGAAACTTTCCCGACGTGCATTGCGGCAAATGACGTCGCAAGGACGTCATTTGCTTCAAAGTGAACGTGAATGCCGTCCAGCGCCATTCACGATTCACTTACGCAAACTACGTAACTTTCAAATTTCGCGACGCGGGAACGACGGGTATACGTAACATTGGCTGCCCCTGCTAATAGCAGGGGCAGCCTTACGCGAAAACCGCCGTACGGAAACGATATAAATTGCGTACACAGGGCTCGCGCAACGTTGTGAATCGACGTTAGTATGCAATTTGCATACTATATGCTGAGCACAACGGGAACGCCACCTAGCGGCCATCGCAAGAATGCAGCCTAAGATATGCGGGCATAAGAGCCTTATGCCGCGCATATCTTAAGCTGCAGTCGGCGTAACGAGGTTCCTGAATCAGGAGCATTTGTTACGCCGGGGCAAGTATGCAATTGCGCTGTGTAACTTATGGTTACACAGGCGCAATTGCTTCTTGAATCCAGGCCTGTGTGTGTATATTGTGTGTATACTGGGGGCCCCATAATCTCCTATTGCCCAGGGGCCCCATGAGTTGTCAGTCCGTCCCTGGTACTGCCCCCCCCCCCCCAATAATACACTACATACATATAAAGATCACCGTAGGAGGGACAGGATATACTATAATATGCACAAGACTGAATGCATACAGTGAGTACAGTCCCCCCCCCCCCCCCGCTGTGACAAACACATTACCTGCTTAGAAGCGTCTTCGAGTGACTTGATCTTGAATAGGTAGTTACCATAGCTATTCGCGTTGTACCGAGAGACACAGAATTCCGCTATGTCTTTCACAGCCTCGCTATTTGTGTCAGCGGATTCCCACCCTCCTTGGATACCCTGGCTGAGAGACAGGGGGGCCCACAGCAAGAATATGATAAGAGCTCCAAGACCAGGCATGATGGTTTCCACAATCACCACCACTCTCTGACAGAGGTTGTGGGCGAGGGAAACGCAGCCATATATGAGCCCCGAACTCCTCCCAGGACACATTGTCTCTGACCAGGAGCCCTGCACGTGCAGCGACACGTCACCTTGGCAGAGATCAGGAGGAGGGAGGTCAGTTCATCAAGCTGGCAATGTGAACACAGATACGTGTCCCTTAAAGTGAACTGGTATTTTCCAAATAGCGAGTAAATGAATCGGTTTACTTTACAGGGGTGACTAGAAGAAGGTTCTCTGTGCCCCCCCCCCCCCCCGCCGCAGGTGGGGTGCAGTGAGGTGTGGCAGCAATAACATTCACAGTCCAAGTCAGTGTTGCCAACCGTCCGTAAAAACGGGCACTTCCCCCCCGTTCGTAAATGTCCGTGGTTGCGTAAATGTGCCAGTAAAAATAGCCGAGATCGGTTCGGCTTGGAACTGCGCATGGAGAATGGAGGCAGGGGGTGATGGTGGCCACGGTGGCACCGCAGAGGGGTATGGAGGCAGGGGGAGATTGGAGGCAGGGGGTGATTGTAGGCCAGGGCCGATCCGCCCTATAGGCTCACTATGCAAGCCGCTTAGGGCCCCACAAAGCTGCAGAGGGCCCCCCAAATTACCGCCCCCACCCCGCCTCTCAACTCGCTGGCTGCATGGGCGAAATGCAGTACCCCCGCTTCTCACTTGTAAGATGTAAGATGTCCCCCCCCCCGCTTCTCAACTCAACTTTAATGTGACATGTCATTTTCGGCAGCCCCCACGCTTCTCAAATTTAATGAGACATGTAATTTTGCTTAGGGCCCCAGGGAGGTCAGGATCGGCACTGTTGGAGGTAGGGGGTGTTGGTGGCACAGCAAAGGGGGATGGTGGCACAGCAGAGGGTGGGGAATGGAGGCAGGGGGTGATTGGAGGCAGGGGGCCTGGGGGAGAATGGAGGCAGAGGGAGATTGGAGGCAGAGGGCCTGGGGAAGATTGGAGGCAGGGGGTGTTAGTGGCGGGGGTGATTGGAGGCAGGGGGTGTTGGTGGCACCGCAGAGGGGGAGGGTGGCATCGCAGAGGGTGTGGATAGAGACAGGGGTTGTTGGTGGCACCGCAGAGGGGGCTGGAGGCAGGGGACGATGGAGGCAGGGGGTGATTGAAGGCAGGGGGTGATGGTGGCTGCAGGGGCACCGCAGAGGTGGATGGAGGCAGGGGGCAATAGAGGCAGGGGGAGATTGGAGGCAGGGGGTGTTAATGGCAGGGGGTGTTGGTCTCACTGCAGAGGGTGGGGGATGGAGAAAGGAATTGTTGGTGGCACCGCAAAGGGGGATTGAGGCAGGGGGCAATTGAGGCAGGGGGTGTTAGTGGCAGGGGGTGATTGGAGGCAGGGGGTGTTGGTGGCACAGCAGAGGGGGATCGTGGCACAGCAGAGGGTGGGGAATGGAGACAGGGGTTGTTGGTGGCACTGCAAAGGGGGATGGAGGCAGGGGACGATGGAGGCAGGGAGTGATTGGAGGCAGGGGGCCTGGGGGAGAATGGAGGCAGAGGGAGATTGAAGGCAGGGGGCCTGGGGAAGATTGGAGGCAGGGGGTGTTAGTGGCAGGGGGTGATTGGAGGCAGGGGGTGTTGGTGGCACCGCAGAGGGGGAGGGTGGCATCGCAGAGGGTGTGGATAGAGACAGGGGTTGTTGGTGGCACCGCAGAGGGGGATGGAGGCAGGGGACGATGGAGGCAGGGGGTGATTGGAGGCAGGGGGTGATGGTGGCTGCAGGGGCACCGCAGAGGTGGAAGGAGGCAGGGGGCAATAGAGGCAGGGGGAGATTGGAGGCAGAGGGTGTTAATGGCAGGGGGTGATTGGAGGCAGGGGGTGATGGTGGCTGCAGGGGCACCGTAGAGGTGGAAGGAGGCAGGGGGCAATAGAGGCAGGGGGTGATTGGAGGCAGAGGGTGTTGGCAGGGATGGACTGGCCATTGGGACTACAGGGAGTTTCCCGGTGGGCCGATGGCTCAGTGGGCCGGCTTCAGTTACAGCGGACTGCCGCCCCCCTCCGCTCCTTTGTCTCTCCCTTCCTGCAGCACTCACCTCCTCTCCCTCCCTGCAGCGCTCACCTGGGGGGAACAGAGAAGCAGGGGGAGGACCAGAGGAGCAGGGGAGACGACAGAGGAGCATGGGGGAGGGGACAGACAGCTGACTCAACAGCTATGGCCTGGGAGTTTCTCACTTCTACCTAATCTTGTCCCATAAGGGGGGGCACCGAACTGATTATTTTCCCCGGGTGAAATAATGTCTAGCTTCCCCACTGGTACTGCCTATAAAAGTACCAGTACCAGCCGTTCTACTCTAATAAAGTAGAACGGCTAGTAGCTAGTGAAGGGGGAGAGGGGGCTTGGGTGGCCGGGGGGGGGGGTTCAGGAGTTGTCCCGCCATCATGGGAGAGACCTGTCGAAGTGGGCCAGTCTGGATGAAGTCCAGGGCCAAATTTTTGTCCCAGTCCAGCCCTGGGTGTTGGTGGCACCGCAGAGGGGGAGGGTGGCATCGCAGAGGGTGTGGATAGAGACAGGGGTTGTTGGTGGCACCACAGAGGGGGATGGAGGCATGGGACGATAGAGGCAGGGGGTGATTGGAGGCAGGGGGTGATGGTGGCTGCAGGGGCACCGCAGAGGTGGATGGATGGAGGCAGGGGGCAATAGAGGCAGGGGGAGATTGGAGGCAGAGGGTGTTAGTGGCAGGGAGTGATTGAAGGCAGGGGGTGTTGGTGGCACCGCAGAGGGGGAGGGTGGCATTGCAGAGGGGGGTGAAGGCAGGGGTTGTTGGTGGCAGAGGGGGATGGAGGCAGGGGGTGATGTGACTAAATAATTTGCCCTTATTATATCGAAAATAACAACAATATGTTTTTTTTACCTTAATATCTACCTTAAATCACATCGCTATTTGCCCAGCGTACTTGTTTGTGGCCTAAATACTGAAATTTGCACCTAAAGGTTAAATTTAGTAACTTTTGTGAAATGCCAGTAAAAACGTGGCTGCGCCAGTAAATTTCGGGTGTCGTGCCAGTAACTTTCAATCTGGTAGGTTGGCAACACTCCAAGTGCTGTGTATGGATAGTTATTGGAAAATACAGATAGGTAGATTCACAGAGAGTTAGGCCGGATTATCAGTAGATAAGCCGACCTAACTCGGAATCTACGCCGGCGTTTGTTTAAGCGTATTCTCAAACAGAGATACGCTTAAACAAAGCTAAGATAGGACGGCTTGCGCCGTTCTATCTTAGCTTGCAATTTTTCGGATGGCCGCTAGGTGGCGCTTCCATTGCGGCCGGCGTAGATTATGTAAATTAGCTTTTACGCCGATTCTCGAACGTACGCGAGCCCGCCGCAGTCGAATTACGTCGTTTCCGTAAGGCCTTAGGCGGCCTAAAGTTATTCCACCTATGAGGTAGAACATACAATGTTAAAGTATGGCTGCCATTCCCGCAGCGAGGTTCGAATTTTTTACGTCGTTTGCGTAAGTCGTCCGCGAATCGGGAGTTACGTCGTTTACGTCCGCATCGAAATCAATAGGCCCGTACGGCGTACTTAGCCGCAATGCGCCCTGGGAAATATAGGCGCCCGGCGCATGCGCACTGTAAAAAAACGTCAAAAAACGTGAGGTCAAGCCTCATTACCATGATACACGCCCCCCTCCAAGTCATTTGAATTAGACGCCCTTACGCCCGCTCGTTTGAGGCTACGCCGCCGTAGATTAGCGGGTAAGTAGATTGAAAATCACTACTAGCCTAGCTAATTTACGGCGGTGTAGCCTAAACAGGCTAGGCCGTCCTAAAGTTATTCCAATCTACCTGAATCTACCTAAGAGATTGTCTAGTGTCACCTTAAATCCCCAGGTCTTACGCCTTAAAGAAGAGGACTAATGTACACACGACCGATTTTCCCGACGGGAAAACTGCCATGTTTGCTTTTTGTCGCGTCAAACCAGCCGTGTGTATGCTCTATAGCAGTTTTCCCGAAGAGAAAACGGCCCGCAAAAAAAAAATAGAACCAGCTCTCTTCTTTGCCGTCGTGATCCCCGGCGGACTTTTTCCCGTCAAAAAAAAAAACACTTGTGTGTATGCTTTTCCGAGGGGAAAAAAAACACGCATGCTCAGAATCAAGTGTAGCGGCCTGCTACTTTCTAGCTGGCGCTGCTTTAAATTTAGAGGGTAGTCTGAGAGTTAGTTGACTCTATATGACTCTGTATGATTTTTTCCTAAATTTGGGCCTCTGTTCCAGCCATGGCTGTACTGTGAGTGACCACTATTGTTGTCTGGGGTGTTGTTCTCACTCCAGGCTGACGGTGGCAGCAGTCAGGTGAAGGTGTTTTGGGTGTTCCCCTTCAGCAGCCAATCAGAGGGAGTTGATCGTCCCGCAGTGCATGCTGGGGAGGAGTACTTAAGGGACAGACATCATTAGTTTGGGGTCGTCGCCGATCCTGGTCTGTCGTCCCACCGCCCCCCGTGTGTGGCCTTCCTGGCCGAGGGTGCGTGTTCAAGTGTTCATGGCTCCGGGACCACGTTGGTCCGGGGTTGTGATCTACTAAGTAGGCCTGGTAGTCAGACTGGGTCTACGTTTAGAGAGTGGTCCTGTGCTGTCCGTCCTGAGGGAGGAAGCCACTCGATGAAGAACCTGTCTTGGAGAGCACTGAGCACGAGGCTGGTATCTCAGGAGAGGTCTAGAACTTCATCGAAGGACGCATCGTTACTGAGTTCACAAGAATTTATTCAAGAGAGATCCGGTGCTTAATACTGTGCTGAGAGGATTCTGGACCGAATATATCTCCGTCTTTAGGAAGGTCTGTGGCAGAGACTTTACCAAGTTTCCGTGTGACATCCCGGTTAGTGAGAGAGGCCTATCCAGGTGCACAATACCCACCCCGGCTAGAGTGGCGACGAAAGCTACGTTGCTGGAAGCAGGAGTGTTTCCGAACAGAAGTTATACACCTGAACCTATTACCTATTACCCTTCCACCTCTTCAACTACTACTTGTATTCCTTTTTCCACGTTGGGTAAATAAAGCAAAGAAAAAGAAGCCTAAAGTGTGGACATTGAAGTTTTTCACATCTGAGGCCCACGACCGAGTTTCTCGGCAGAATTCAGCCAGAAACTCGATCGGAGCTGGATTCTGCCGAGAAACTCGGTGGTGTGTACACTTTTCACCGAGGAAGCCGACGAGGAACTCGTCGGGCCGAATAGAGAACATGTTCTCTATTTCCTCGTTGTTCAATGAGGAAAGTTGGCCCGCCGAGATCCTCGGCGGCTTCAACACAGAACTCGACGAGGAACTCGATGTGTTTGGCACGTCGAGTTCCTCGGACGTGTGTACGGGGCCTAATACCCTAGACGGCGAGGAAATAGAGGTAACATGCCGCCCAAAACAAACCAGCAGCTCCTTCGGGGGCTAGTGCCACACAAGTATGAGACGGGAGCGCTCGCTCTGGTAGAACTAGCGTTCGTAATGGAGATTGAAAAGCACAAAGACTGAAAAGCGCAAATCGCCTCTCGCCAAACTTTTACTAACACGAGGATCGGCAAAAGCAGCCCAAAGGGTGGCGCCGTTCGAATTGGAACTTCCCCTTTATAGTCCCGTCGTACGTGTTGTACGTCACCGCGCTTTGGTCGTGCGGGATTTGGCATGATCGTCCGTATGCAAGGCAGGCTGGAGAGGAATCACGTCGGGAAAAACGTTGTTTTTTTTCCTGACAGGAAAACCGGTGGTGTGTAAGATGGTCAATGAACTAAATTCAGAGAAACAGAGAACAAAGGACGCAGTGACCTCTGTGCATAAGAAACAATAGCATTTATTTTATAATAGGTATAATAATATTGATTTGGGGTATAAATGATATGGTTTTTAATGCATGAAGGTCACTGTGCGCTTTGTTCTTTGCTCCTTTGTTTCTCTGACCTTATTTATGTACAACTGATGATTGATAGCCCGGACATTACCAGGAATAGTCAGATGTCCAGCTTACATACAGCTGTATCTGGATGCAAGCCGTCGGGAACCATGCAAGGTATGGCAACCATCGTTTCTTGGTAGTAGGACATGGGGAGCAGCAGGCCAGTTTATTTAATTAGATAATAGTGATGGGGGCCACAGTATTTTGGTGGAGGGCTTTTTAGTTCCTTTCAGCCTACGATAATCTAAATGGTTCATTGACTTTATATTTCTGTGTTACTGGACACGTGGAGCCGGTGCTGTGTTCTCTAACTACACCCCATGCCAAATATGATCAGGCTGTTAAAGGAAAACCAAGCAACATCGTGCATTTTTCAGTACTGGTCAGAAGGTCAAAAATGTGACAAGGAGTTGAGAAAACCCCATATCTCACCTTGAAATCTGCAGCGCTAGCGTCATTGTTGCATAGGAAAAAACATCCCACTTGTTCCATCTTTAACCTTTTGTAGGCAGGTGTTGGGCTGCAATATATCCATCGACCTGCACGTGGCACTGTGCCATTACTTCAGTCTGGCAGGAGACCACTGAGGACCAATTTGTCCCCTGCTGTGGGCTCCAGGCAGCCATCATGGGGAGGAAGGTATAGCTTATTGGATACTGAAATCCCACAAAGGGAGGCGTCTTGACAAAAGATTCCATAAATAGGAGATTCTGCATCACTTGGTGTGCCTGCAGTATGGCAGTAAGATAGGGAATTAGCCTCCACTGGATAAGGAGAGAGTAGGAATAATATTAGGCAGTGGCTAAACTACCAGGGTCACAAAGGTTACATTTGTGACCGAGCCCTGGCTTTCCGCCACTGTCAGGGGGCCACAGCAGGATTACTGGCCGCAGGGCTGTGAGCTGAAAGCGCCTCTCTCTTACAGCCCAGAGCCTGCACTGACAGTTCCCCCTCCCTCCTCCCTCATATGTGTAGCTGATGGTTGCAAAGTTATAGCGGCTACAACACAGGGGATAGATTAGCCTCCACTGGATAAGGGTCACAAAGGTTACACTTGCGACCGAGCCCTGGCTTTCCGCCACTGTCAGGGGGCCACAGCCTGGTTACTGGCCGCAGGGCTGTGAGCTGAAAGCGCCTCTCTCATACAGCCCAGAGCCTGCACTGACAGTTCCCCCTCCCTCCTCCCACGTATGGATGGGAGAGGAGAGAGACGATCTGCTCCTTCTCCTCCTGCCTCTCTCCTCCTGTGTATGCACCGCAGGAAGCTGAATTTGGTCATTTGGAGGCACTAATGGAGCAGCACTGACGGCTGCACTGATAGGCGGCATTGATGCGCACTGATCGATGGCACTGATAAGCGGCACTGATGGACACTGATGTGCCCTGATTATTAATGTAAACAATATACTCACAGTCTTGACGGTTAACTGCTCTCCTTTCCTCCCACAGACACAGCATGTGCTAAAACTTGGGTCTATTCTTGAGGTAAGGAGCCCCATTGAGATGTGGTAGTACACCGAGTGGTGCAAGATATTGTTTGGAGCACTTTTTTTCTCGCAAGATTGTTTTAGATTTCTTTGGAAAGAAGCACAATGGACGCTTATTGAAATATTGAACATTAATACCTTGGATTACGAGCGTAATTCGTTCCAGAAGCATGCTTGTAATCCAAAACACTTGTATATCAAGGCAAGTTTCCCCATAGGAAATAATGGAAACTCAGATTATCCGTTCCACAGCCACTGGTGGTGTATGCAGTACTGTATGTGGCCAGAGGTGCGGGGGGCGCCGGTTTATGTAGTACCGCATGTGGCCAGAGGTGTGCGGGCGCCGGTTTATGTAGTACCGCATGTGGCCAGAGGTGTGCGGGCGCCGGTTTATGTAGTACCGCATGTGGCCAGAGGTGCGGGGGCGCCAGTGACGTTTGGAGACACTCGGGAACGGAGTGTCTGAGTGTCTCCGAGCGTCTGAGTTCTCCACGAAGCACTGGGAGCCACAATCGCCGGACCTCTGGCCACATATGGCAACGCACACACCCGCGGCTTGAATCCTGCTCATCTTGTGGGACAACGTTTGCAAATCGAGTCAGGATTTTTATTTTTAAATGCCCTCTTGGTCATTGAACAGATGTCTGGTGGCGCCAACGCCTGCCCACGCGCACATGAAATAGCACACTGGAAGGTACTGGAGGTCCTGGATATACTGTAAGTACTGTTACACCGGGGCAGTGAGATAGAGCACAGAACCTTTTGGACCCTCCTGTAAAGAGAACCTGTAATTTTCCTGGGTACTTGCAAAGTTCACTTTAAGGGACACATATCTGTGTTCACATTGCCAACTTGATGAACTAAACCTCCCTCCTGATCTCTGGTGCCTGGCCAAGATGACGTGTCACTGGACGTTCCAACTTTGGCACGGCAACTGGTCAGAGACAATGTATCCTGGGAGGAGTTCCAGGCTTATATATGGCCGTGTTTCCCCACCTCAGAACCTCTGTCAGAGAGTGGCAATCATTGTGGAAACCACCATGGCCGGTCAGGGAGCTCTTATCATATTCTTGCTGTGCGCTCCCCTGTCTCTCAGCAAATATGAGGGACATAGGGTAGGCAAGTGGAGAACCGCCAACAAGAAGAGCAAGGAAGTTCAAGAAGCAGCAGCATTCAGCGTCTTTGAGTACAACCAGCACAGCCATGATCAGTACAAGGCCAAAGTGATCTCCTTCGAACACGCTTATCAACAGGTAATGTGTTTGCCACAGAGGGGAAAACTGTACTCACTGTATACATTCAGTCTTCTGCATGGGGAATATGAGAACATATAACCTTTCCCAGGGCGGCACTGAGGCTGGAGTGTCCATACCTGCCACCCATAGGCCAGCACTACTGAGCTGGTTGGAGTGTCCATACCTGCCCCCCATAGGGCAGCACTACTGAGCTGGCTGGAGTGTCCATACCTGCCCCCCATAGGGCAGCACTACTGAGCTGGTTGGAGTGTCCATACCTGCCCCCCATAGGGCAGCATTACTGAGCTGGTTGGAGTGTCCATACCTGCCCCCCATAGGGCAGCACTACTAAGCTGGTTGGAGTGTCCATACCTGCCCCCCATAGGGCAGCACTATTGAGCTGGTTGGAGTGTCCATACCTGCCCCCCATAGGGCAGCACTACTAAGCTGATTGGAGTGTCTATACCTGCCCCCCATAGGGCAGCCCTACTAAGCTGATTGGAGTGTCCATACCTGCCCCCATAGGGCAACATTACTGAGCTGGTTGGAGTGTCCATACCTGCCACCCATAGGGCAGCATTACTGAGCTGGTTGGAGTGTCCATACCCGCCCCCCATAGGGCAGCACTACTGAGCTGGTTGGAGTGTCCATACCTGCCCCCCATAGGGTAGCATTACTGAGCTGGTTGGAGTGTCCATACCTGCCCCCATAGGGCAACATTACTGAGCTGGTTGGAGTGTCCATACCTGCCACCCATAGGGCAGCATTACTGAGCTGGTTGGAGTGTCCATACCCGCCCCCCATAGGGCAGCACTACTGAGCTGGTTGGAGTGTCCATACCTGCCCCCCATAGGGTAGCATTACTGAGCTGGTTGGAGTGTCCATACCTGCCCCCCACAGGGCAGCACTACTGAGCTGGTTGAAGTGTCCATACCTGCCCCGCATAGGCCAGCATTACTGAGCTTGTTGGAGTGTCCATGCCTGCCCCCATAGAGCAACATTACTGAGCTAATTGGAGTGTCCATACCTGCCCCCCATAGGGCAGAATTACTGAGCTGGTTGGAGTGTCTATACCTGCCCCCCATAGGGCAGCACTACTGAGCTGGTTGGAGTGTCCATACCTGCCCCCCATAGGGCAGCACTACTAAGCTGGTTGGAGTGTCCATACCTGCCCCCCATAGGGCAGCACTACTAAGCTGGTTGGAGTGTCCATACCTGCCCTCCATAGGGCAGCACTACTGAGCTGGTTGGAGTGTCCATACCTGCCCCCATAGGGCAGCACTACTGAACTGGTTGTAGTGTCCATACCTGCCCCCCATAGGGCAGAATTAAGGATGCTGGTGGCTGGGCTTTGGTTGTTATAGTGCAGGTGCCTGCAGTGCATGTACAATTATGCTCCAAAGAAACAACTAGGCATATATATTCTAAAGGCAAAAATAAATAAAAAATATTTAAATTGGCAAATGGTAAAAAAATGGACTAAAAAATGAAAACGGGGGAGGAGATAAACAGTAGAGTCTAAAGTAAAAAAAAAAAAAAAAGAAAACAAAAAATATTGACAAATGGTAAAAAAAGAAAAAAAAAATGAAACAATAGGAGGAGGAAGGTAAACAATATATTCTAAAGGCAAAAAAAAATGAACAAAAAATATTGGCTAATGTTAAAATAGAAAACGAAAGAATGGGGAGGAGGAAGTTAAACAGTTTATTCTGAAGGTAAAAAAAAAAAAAAGAAAGAACAAAAAATATTGGCAAATGGTAAAAAAAGAGGCTAGAAAATGAAAAAGTGGGGGAGTCATTTTTTTTTTTTACTAACAAAAGGCAATTGCTGTTTTCATGTTACATCTTTTTTATTTTTATTTTCCTGACTGACTCCATGGCAGCCTACGTGTGGGTTAATCCCGCCTCCTCTCCATTGATAGGACCCCATACCCATAAAGGTTTACTCACCGCCCAGTACTGGTGTTCCTTTTTTGTCCTCCTCCATGGATCAAGGAAATACAGAGTTGTTCAAAACAAAGACTTACTTGGAAAAAGGATAGCACACTTTAAGCGGTGCAGCTCGGATCCCAGCCATGGGCGGGTGGAGAGCTTTGCAGCAACTTCCCCTCCGCTGTGCGGTCGTTGCTGTGTGTGCTGAAGATCCGGACTTCCACGGCTGGCAAGGTCTTATCTCATTCATGGCAGTCACCTATGTGTTGTATGTCCTTTTGTATATGTGTATTGCCTGTATGGCGGCTGGAGCGCTCCTGCGTTCCAGCGCCGTTTTTTCCTCTTCCTGGTGAGCACCAGAGCCCTTCGCGCATGCGCAGTACCCAATCCCAGAGCGAGGCTTGGTTCGCGCATGCGCAGTCGGACGAGACTCGCGGCGGCCGCGCAGGCGCCGTTGAGTCATTCACCACTGCGCAGGCGCGTACGTGGGCAGCGTCTGACGTCATCGGCGGGGATTTTAAAAATCAGCTGCTCGCCTGTGTACCTTGGGGTTTTCCTGACAGGCGAGCAGCTGACACTGTGATCTTTGCCAGGTTAGTGTGGGGGATCTACCTGTGCTTAGGCATAGATCCCCTTTTCATAGTCCCTCATATTACCTCTCATGCATTTAGTTTTAAACTGATTTTAAGTACTGCATATTAATAATTAATATATTATTTTTTCCTTGCATAGCAATTTTTAAAAAAAAAAAATGTTTTATTTTCTCTAATGGTATTTGGAAAATGTTTCCCTTCTTAAAGGGGCAGTGTCTTATATTTTTATTTTTTATCTAGCACCTTAGGATCTCTTCCGCTGTTTTCACAGTACTATGCAGGTCCAAGACACTATGGACCAGTCACCGTCTACAGGTGGCCAGCCCTCACGCACAAGGTATGTGCGGGTGAGGGGGGGCGTAGGGGTGGAAGTCACACTTTATTTAATTTGTCTGACTTATTTCCCCTATATATATCTTGTTTTTTCTCAGCCCTTCCGGTCCTGATCCTTATGCCGCTATCCAGTCCACAGACCTTGCCAGGCCGCATCAACGTTCATCTTCTAAATCCAAATCAAAGAGTAAACGAAGATCTCCATCTACATCTTCCCATCAGAGGAGAAGTTCCCATTCCTCCTCCAGACACCGCTCCCACCGCCACGAAAGCCGCTCTGATCGCAGAGCTTGCTGGGGATGTGACACTTACGTCCCGGAGGGCAAATCATTATGTGACCGATGCTATGCCCTGGCGGTTGGGGAAAAGGAGACTGAAGATCGTCGTATCGAGTCTCTTGTGGAACGTGTGGTGCAAAAATCTTTGAGAGAAAATGTCTCCCACACACAAAATCAAACCGGTACCATCAGGTCCGGTTCTCCAGCCATTGAGGTCCATGAGGATCCTGGTCCTTCCCAGCCTCGCGCTGCCTCCCCAGATTCCCAGGAGGGTGAACTGGAAAGCGATGAGGAGAGTCTAGAGTTCGACTTCTCCCAAGTGACACCACTTATCAAGGCAATCAAAGAGGCTCTCTTGTGGGAAGAGCAATCTACTTCTCCAGCTAAGCAAAAGAAATATTTTAAACGCCTGGGGAAGGAACGCCCAAGTTTTCCGTTGTTAACCGAACTAAAGGGCATCTTTGAAGAAGAATGGAGTAGAGTAGACAAGAGGTCCTCTATGGCCAACAAGGCCTCCAGACTGTATCCCTTCAAAGCAGATGACGTTAAACACCTGGAGAATATTCCTGTGGTAGACGCAGCAGTGACACGACTGGCCAAGCATGTTACACTGCCACTGGCTGATTCAGTGTCCTTCAAGGACGGTCTTGATAGGAGAATGGATCAAGACCTCAAAAGAATCTACGGTCTGGCTGGGACAGCCTGCAAACCTGCTTTGGCCTTGGCAGCTTTATCTAAAGCAATGGAGGCCTGGACGGAAAATGTGGACTCCTTCCTTAAGGGTGTCTCTGAAGAGCTGGCCAGAAGTTCTGCTACTTCAGAACTTAAACTAGCAGTTGCCTTTCTGGGGGAGGCATCCGTTGATTTAATTCGCCTATTGGCAAGAATTATGCTGTCCTCTGTTACAGCCAAGAGGGCCTTGTGGTTGCGCCCCTGGGTCGCTGACCCATCGTCCAAACAAAATTGGTGTAAGATTCCCTTTGAGGGATCATCCCTGTTTGGCAACAAGCTGGATGACGCCATTGCTAAAGCTACAGGTGGTAAATCGGGTTTTCTCCCCCAGGATAGGCGTCAGTCCGGTAAGAAGAAACCACAATTCCGAAGGTATAGCCCGGACCGCACTAGAGAAGCTCGCGCCTACAGACCTGGCGGAAACTTCAGAAGGAACTGGGGTAGAGGCCGTGCATCTTTTCGCAAACCAGCGTTTTCTAACCAAGCGTCGAGTGGACGCGATCAGGCTAAGTCCTTTTGAAACAACGCCCGCCCAGGCGGATCGGGTGGGAGCTCGACTGCTCCTCTTTCGGCACGTTTGGGCGGCCTCGATCACGGACTTTTGGGTCATCAAGACGATAACATCAGGCCATGCATGGTCGTTCTCCAGCATTCCTCTTCCAAGGTTCATTTCCACCCTTCTCCCAAGGTCAGCGGAACAGAGACAGGTTCTTCTAACCTATGTGGATCTACTCAAATCCCAAGGAGCAGTAGTATGCGTCCCAAAGGACGAACAGTTTCATGGAGTATACTCCCCCCTCTTCTTGGTGCAGAAGAAAAGCGGTGCTTGGCGTCCAGTCATAGATTTGACCTATCTAAACAAATGTATAAAACACAGAAGGTTCAAGATGGAAACCCTGTCGACAATCCAGCAAGCCATACAGCCAGGCGATTGGATGATCTCGATAGATCTGAAGGACGCTTATTTCCACGTTCCGGTGGCGTTCGAGCTACAGAAATATCTCAGGTTCCACGTTGGGCAAGAACACCTTCAATTCGTGTGCCTACCCTTCGGGCTGACAACCTCACCACGAGTCTTCACCAAAACCCTGTTGGCAGTGGTGGCCTTTATCAGACTGAAAAAGATAAGACTTTATCATTATCTAGACGACCTCCTTGTCCTAGCCCAGGACAAGACACAGCTCTTAACGCAAAGAGATCAGGTAATCTCGATCCTGTCCGAATTCGGTTGGCTCCTGAACTTAACGAAAAGCCATTTAGAACCAACTCAATGCCTAGTATATCTGGGGGCCCAGTTCGACACACTGAAGAAAACCATCTCTCTTCCGATGGAAAAGATCCCTGTGGTTCAAGAAAGGATTTCTCGAGCGTTAGACACCCGCCACCTGAAGGCATTCCAATGTCTAAAGATCATCGGAACAATGGTCTCCACAACCCCCATGGTGAAATGGGCATTATGGAGACTACGTCCCTTCCAGTCCGGCTTCCTCAAGCAGTGGAAGTCAGGCAACAAGAACCAGCAGATTCGCATCTCAACTTCCATGAGGAACAGCCTCTTTTGGTGGCTTCAGCCAAAAAATCTACGGAATTGTCATTCCATTGCCCCGGTCTCCTGGGTCACAGTAACGACCGATGCCAGTGGCTACGGCTGGGGGGCCCTGTGCGGTACAAACATGGCACAGGGCAGATGGGATGCTCGCCTCCGCGATCCGGGCTCGAACATCCTAGAACTTCGAGCAGCCTGGTGTGCCCTCCAGTCCTTCTCCCAACTTCTGAAGGGAGAGTCGGTACTGTTGAGAATGGACAATACCACAGCAGTGTCCTATGTCAAGAGGCAAGGAGGGACACGGAGTTCGTCTCTTCTACGGGAAGTCGAACCCATCATGAAGTGGGCACAGGAAAACCTGGTCAACCTGACAGCAGTCTTTATTCCCGGAATACAGAACTCCCAGGCAGACTTTCTTTCTCGCACTCAGGTGGACATCAACGAGTGGTCTCTCCACATCCAAACATTTCAATGGATCTTGTCTCTGGGAGTCAGTCCCCAAGTAGATCTTTTTGCTTCACAGCACAACACCAAGATGGAGAAGTTCTACTCGAGAGGTCATTGCAGTCAGGCGATCGGGACGGATGCCTTGACGGATCGGTGGAGTTTCCAGAGGGCATATGCTTTTCCCCCGATCCCAGTAATTCTGAGATTTCTACAGAGACTTCAAGCAGAAGAGGTCGAGGTGACACTAGTGGCTCCCTACTGGCCGAACAGGCCATGGTTCCCTCTCCTGGTCCAACTGAGCTATCGGGACCCAGTACCTCTACCAGTCAGACCGGACCTTCTCTCTCAGGGTTCGCTCCTACACCCTTGTCCGGCTCTGATGAAACTGACGGTCTGGTTCTTGAGAGGGAGAGGCTGGAATCCCTTGGGTGCGCCTCTAGAGTGATCTCCACGCTGATGAGCTCGAGAAGGGCAAGCACGAATAAAGTCTATGGAAGAATTTGGGCTAAGTTTGTGGAATTCTCTACGGTCTCAGGCAGGTCCTTTAGGAATCCAGAAATCCAAGATGTATTGAGTTTTCTCCAAACAGGGTTAGATCTTCCCTTATCCGTGAGTTCACTGAGAGTTCAAATCTCGGCTCTGTCGGCCTTCTCTGGAATTTCGTGGGCAGTTCACCCACTAGTTAAACAATTCTTTCGAGGGGCATCAAGGTTGAAACCTCAAAGGAGGCCAAGATTTCCCAAGTGGGATCTCCCACTAGTCCTGGATTTTCTGAGTGGACTCAGTACGTCGGGGCCCTCCCCGTCCTCTATAAAGGACTTTTCAGCTAAAGTGGCATTCTTGGTCGCTATCACCTCGGCCAAAAGAGTGTCGGAGATTGGGTCTCTTGGTCACAAAGAGCCATTCCTGACCTTCTTCCCGGATCGGGTGGTTTTGATACCCATGCTGGGTTCAAATCCGAAAGTTTCTTCTGTCTTTCATGAGAATCAAGAAGTTGTCCTTCCTACCTTCAGGTCTTCGGATTCCAATGAGACTCACCCTCTAGACATGGGCAAGATCCTTTCTGAATACATCCAGATGACGTCCCCCTTTAGACGTTCAGATCATCTGTTTATCCTGCACTCAGGCAGTAACAAGGGGAAAAAGGCTTCTGCCAGAACAATCGCGGCCTGGATCGTTCAGACAATTCAGCAGGCTTACAGGGCGAAGGGCTTGGCTCCTCCGCAAGCGGTGACAGCTCACTCTACCAGAGGGATGGCAGCTTCCTGGGCGGCAGCTCGTCACGTGGCTCCAGATGTCATCTGCAGAGCGGCCTCTTGGTCTTCTATACATACTTTTATGTCTCATTACTGTGTTGAGCCTGCATCTCTTTCCTCTGTGAATTTTGGTTTATCAGTTTTGTCAGTTGACGGGACAAATTAAAATTTATTTTTGTTCAGCATACCCACCCGTGTGGTCTGGCTAGTTATTTCCCACACGTAGGCTGCCATGGAGTCAGTCAGGAAAAAGGAAAATTTATTATCATACTTACCGTAATTTTCCTTTCCTGATGGACTCCATGGCAGACGGAGTTCCCACCCTGAAATTATGGAGTCGGGATAGTTACGGAACACCAGTACTGGGCGGTGAGTAAACCTTTATGGGTATGGGGTCCTATCAATGGAGAGGAGGCGGGATTAACCCACACGTAGGCTGCCATGGAGTCCATCAGGAAAGGAAAATTACGGTAAGTATGATAATAAATTTTCCTTTTTTTTGCCCCAATGCATCAAAGTATTCAATTTTTCTGCATTTAAAATAATAAAATAAGTTCCAGTGAATTAACCACTTCTCTACTTTGGGTGTTTTTCAGATTTGGTGTTTACAAGACTAAAACAGTTTTTTTTTGCTAGAAAATTACTTAAAACCCACAAACATTATATATTTATTTTTTTCTAACACCCTAGAGAATAAAATGGCGATCATTTCAATACTTTTTGTCACACCATATTTGCGCAGTGGTCCTACAAGCGCACTTTTTTTGGAAAAAAATCACTTTTTTGAATTAAAAAATAAGACAGCAATAAATTTGGCCCAATTTTTTTATATATTGTGAAAGATAATGTTACGCCGAGTAAAATGGTACCCAACATGTCACGCTTACAAATTGCGCCCGCTCGTGGCATGGCGTCAAACTTTTACCCTTAAAAATCTCGATAGGCGACGTTTAAAAAATTCTATAGGTTGCATTTTTTGAGTTACAGAGTAGCTCTAGGGCTAGAATTATTGCTCTCGCTCTAACGATCGCGGCGATACCTCACTTGTGTCGTTTGAACACCGTTTTCATATGCGGGCGCTACTCGCGTATGCGTTCGCTTCTGCGCATGAGCTCATCGGGACGGGGCGCTTTAAAACATTTTTTTTTTTTCTTATTTATTTTTATTTATTTTATTATTTTTTACACTGGAAAAAAAAAAATTATCACTTTTATTCCTATTACAAGGAATGTAAACATCCCTTGTAATAGAAAAAAGCATGACAGGTCCTCTTAAATATTAGATCTGGGGTCAAAAAGACCTCAGATCTCATATTTAGACTAAAATGCAAAAAAAAAAAAAAAAAAATTTGAAAATGTCATTTTTTCAAATGACAAAAAAAAAAAAATGTTTCTTTAAGAGGCTGGGCGTGACTGACGTTTTGACGTCACTTCCGCTCAGCAGAGCTATGGGGACGGGCGAAGGAGATTTTTCCTTCAGTCTCGTCCCCAGTCACCAGCTGAACGGTCCCGATCGCCTCCGCCGCTACCGACGGCTACGGTAAGCGTCGGAGGGCGCGAGAGAGCGGCGCGGGAGAGCGGCGGGAGAGGGGGGGCCCCTCTCCCGCCGCCGATAACGGCGATCTCGCGTCCAAAACCGCCGCGGAGACCGCCGTTATCGTTAACAGAAGCGCTGACACTAAAGATTGATACCTCGGTTGTGGCAGCAGCTGCTGCCGTTACCGAGATATCAATCTTTAAAGTTAGGCCGTATAAAGACGTACAGCGGTTTAGAAGTGGTTAAATATAAAACGTTGGCTCTTGCACCTTTTGAATTAGAGCAACTTTTTACATTATTGCTATACTGTAGGTCCACTGCTACTGTCATTTCTTATGATGATAACAAGAAATGCATGCCATTTTGGGGACAAGCAAAGCTTTTTGGAGTAGTATTGTTATATTTCGGTATGTATTTATGTTCTAAAGGCAAAAAAAAAAGAAGAAGAACAAAAAATATTGGCAAATGGTAAACAAACAAAAAAAAAAACAAACACAAATAAAAAATGAAAAAATGGGGGGAGTGATTTAACAACAACAAAAAAAGGGTACAAAAACTATAAATAAAATAAAAAAACACAGTTGTTGCTGTCTGCTGTATCTAGGCAGGACAATTGGTTAGGCATGTGCAAAAGGGAAACATTTGTTTTGTTTCGTTTTAATTCGTTGTTTAATTAATTTCGTTAAGTTAGATTCGTTACATGTGTTAAATTCGTTTTCGGAATTCGTTCGTTTTTGGCCGAATTTCGAAAAATCCGGTCGAATTCAAAAATATTTCGACCGGATTCGAAAACAAATTCTATTCGATTCGAATTCGAAAACAATTCTTCTATCTATCTATCTTCCATTTTCTTGAAATTCGAAATTCATATAGAATGAACTCAAATTCGAATTGAAAAATATTAGAATACAGTAGAATAAAATATATGGCTGTCACCTGTCTCTTCCTTTTCCGCCGGAATAGAGATGAAAGTTGGTCTGACATAGAGGATTGGTGATACAGGAGAGAGAGTGGCAGTCTATCCAGGACCCCTATTGACCCATGTTATACATGCCTGAATTTATTCTTGCTCTGGTAAGCAGTTGGTACATAAGTGGTGGTGGATTTGTCATCTGATTCACAAGATTTTTGCCTGGATATTTAGCCTCACCCATTCGGAGAACTTTCTGTCACTTCCTGCAATCTTCTGTGATACATCCTACATGGACTTTTGCACAAATCTTTTTTTCAGTTTTGCACTGGGATTTTGTGTACTTTTAACATAATTGATTATTTATGTTGATTCAACTTGCAGCGCAGCTTTTCCTTTTATATTATATTATATTTATATTTATATTATTATTATTTTTATTATTCTACTCTATTCTAATATTTTTCTATTCGAATTTGAGTTTATTCTATATGAATTTCGAATTTCAGAAAATGGAAGATAGATAGGAGAAGCCAGGTCATATTCTATTGTATTTGATTACATTCTATTAAATTCCATTCTGTTCTTTACTATTCTTTGATTTTCATTCTATTGTTTTATAATTTTACATTCTATTTTTTTGTATTCTTTTTTAGAAATCGATTTATATTTTTTAGATTTTGATTCAAATTTGCTTTCAATTTTCATTCGAATTTGTTTTCGAATGGAATTGTTTTAGAATTTGTTTGCGAACTAGAGTCGAATTTCGTCCGCGGCTTTTCGATTCGAAAACGTTCATTCGGATTTGGTTAAATTCGTTAATATTACAGTTCGGGAATTCGTATGCATACGAATGTCCGAATAATGGAAAATTCGTCCGAATTTCGATTCGGAAACAAACGAAATGCACATGCCTACAATTGAAAAAATGGGAGTCGCGCTAAATATTCCAATCTTGAGTGTCATACACAACCGTGAATGAGTGAGAAAATACTAATACTAATTAGTCCAATGATAGTGAAAAAAAGGGCTGAGGAAAATAGTGAAAATACAGAGTCCATAGGAGCACAACACAGAGTAATGGATCCCAAGTGTGAATAAAGTTCATCAGTAGGTGATTTAAACGTACAGGAGGCCTCCACCACGAGAAACACAGACCCTTACCAGAGTCACAGATCTCTGTGAGATCAAAACCAGCATGTAATGTAGAGAAACAAGTCCCCTTTGTGACGAAACGTCGGGAGGCGGCGCTCTGACGTCACCGCGTTCCACGTGTGAGGACCCGTAGGATACGGGCACACGCTCTAGCAGACCGACCGGCTGCTTTTTACATTTCTGCCTGCTTATGTCAACTTGACTGTAAGTGTATCTCCTTTGTACCCATTAAATTTTACATACGGTTTTACGCTATGGGCTGTCCCTGATTTTTTCTTTCATGCCCTGGATTGATCTATTTGATGGCCATACAGGAGACTGATTCTATATTTTAAAACTACTGGATGGTGGATCACTCATATCCCTGCTGTGACAGTGTTTCTCTACATTACATGCTGGTTTTGATCTCA
Source organism: Rana temporaria (assembly GCF_905171775.1). Lineage (NCBI taxonomy): Eukaryota > Metazoa > Chordata > Amphibia > Anura > Ranidae > Rana > Rana temporaria. Next base: position 349,801 of record NW_024404413.1, on the reverse strand, counting down.
CAGAGATCTGTGACTCTGGTAAGGGTCTGTGTTTCTCGTGGTGGAGGCCTCCTGTACGTTTAAATCACCTACTGATGAACTTTATTCACACTTGGGATCCATTACTCTGTGTTGTGCTCCTATGGACTCTGTATTTTCACTATTTTCCTCAGCCCTTTTTTTCACTATCATTGGACTAATTAGTATTAGTATTTTCTCACTCATTCACGGTTGTGTATGACACTCAAGATTGGAATATTTAGCGCGACTCCCATTTTTTCTATTGTTTATTTATGTTGTATGACATTTTTGAGACGCAGCTTTTTTAGAGTTATTGTTTTTCATATGTGGTATGCGCAATATTTTTTTTCTGACATGCCTACAATTGGTTGATCTGCTCATAAAATCCACAACAAGCAGTTTGAACCCGATAGGGGCACCAGGAGATTATAAGTCTCCATATTTCTATTGAGTTAGCTTATATAAGGAGTCCTTTCTCTCTCTTACATCAATATATATATATATTTTTTTCATTGTTTAACTTTTAATACTCACATATTTTATTACAATGTATGATCTTTTTTAAATTTTTAATATTTTTTTTTCTCTCCTTAAAGCGGATGTGCCACTAAAAATATATATTAAAAGCCAGCAGTTACAAATACTGCAGCTGCTGACTTTTAATATAAGGACACTTACCTGTCCTGGAGTCCAGCGCCGATCGCAGCAGATGACGAGCCGATCGCTCGTCACCCTGCTGCTCCCCCCTCCATCCACGGTGAGGGAACCAGGAAGTGAAGCGCTCCGGCTTCACTGCCCGGTTCCCTACGGCACATGTGCGAGTCGCGCTGCGCCCGCCGATTGGCTCCCGCTGTGTGCTGGGAGCCGAGTGTTCCCAGCATACAATGGGGGACGGACGGGAAGCAAGGGAAAAACCCGTCTTTTGCCCGCATCGTAGGGCCGGAAGTGGGTGCAGATACCTGTCTGTAGACAGGTATCTGCACCCCCCTCCCCCTGAAAGGTGTCAAATGTGACACCGGAGGGGGGAGGGTGCCGATCAGCGGGACTCCACTTTAGAGTGGAGATTCGCTTTAAATCTGAAGGGGGGAGATTTTCTATCCCCCTCTCTCTGAAAGTATTTTTTAGTTCCTGCTGACATTTACTAGGTTATGTCCATATCGATATGTATTGTGATTTATTGTATTTTTTTTTTTTTTTCTGAAAATAAAATAATTTGAAAGAAAAATCCACAACAAAATACAATGTAAACAATACTGTTATGTTGCATTTATAAATTATAAACAATCAGCAAAACTGCCCAGGGGGCGGTCCTACTGGCTATAACCTCTCAGTCCCCGTACACACGACCGAGATTCTCTGCAGAATTCAGCCAGAAACTCGATCGGAGCCTCATTCTGCCGAGAAACCCGGTCGTCTGTACACTTTTGGCCGAGGAAGCCGACGAGGATCTCGTCGAGCCAAATAGAGAACATGTTCTCTTTTTCCTCGTTAGTCAATGGGGAAACTTGGCTCGCCGAGATCCTCGGCGGCTTCACAAGGAACTCGACGAGCAAAACGATTTGTTTTGCCCGTCGCGTTCCTTGGACGTGTGTACGGGGCCTTACACTGCTTCCAGCAGCTCAGTTCGTCATAAAGCAGTACAAACAGAAAAAGGAGGGGTGGGTGCTGTGTCCAGCCATGGACTTTTACAGTGAGTACAAAAATCCTATTTTCTCTTTCGTTCATTGACGGACACAGCACTTTTAAATCTTTGACCTTAGGGACGTCCCCAAGCTGTCTCAAAAAAACGAGGGGTGGGAACAACAAGCAAAAAACTCCACCCAAACAGCCAGAGCTCCTCAACGGAGGAGTTGCAACCTTAAACAGCCGCCTACGTTTGAAAATCATAAAACGTCATACATATAAATGTAAAGAGTCATCAAAAAATAGATGTAGATTATACAACATAAAAAAATATAAAAAAAACATAAAAAAATAATGTAAAATATATACCCATTTGACCCATCTCAGTGGACTATGTATAATCATTTGCATAAAATATCTGATTGCAGACAATAGCAGACTCAAAGTGAACATACAGGCGGAAAAGGTCACAGTTCTTTATTAGCATACAGTAAAACAGATAAAATGAGATGTTGCTTCCCATTCGATTTGATTTACTGTTTGCTAATGAAGTGTTATGGCCTTTGGTAACTGTAGGTAAAATACCGTATATACTCGAGTATAAGCCGAGTTTTTCAGCACATTTTTTTGTGCTGAAAATGCCCCCCTCGGCTTATACTGGGGTCACCCTTTTGCACCTGATCTCCCGGACTTTGGGGACCCGATACCGGCCGGCCGTAGGTCCCCCTATTTCTCCTCTACAAGCTTCTAAAGTTTGTTGTCTGGAGGACCTAAGGCTGGGGAGCACCGATTTTTCAAACCCGGGCACCCCTTTTATCAGGGGCGGACTGACAACTCATGGGGCCCCCGGGCAATAGAAGATTATGGGGCCCCCGGGCTTACAGATGGCCACCACGCCAGGAGGCAGTGCAGAGGCGGGGCAGCTAAAATCTCAGGATTTTCACATCAAAAGCATGTCGGTTTCAGACATATCAGGGACAGATCTAAAAAAAAACATAGATTTTTACATACTGTCCCTGGTTTTACTGAGCCTGGCAACCCTGATGGGGCCCCCTAGGGGCATGTGGCCCTTGGGCAGTGCCCGAGTGACTCAATGGTCAGTCCGCCCCTGCCTTCCCATGTTAAACGTCAGTCTAGTCATGGACACAGTGAGGCATGGGCACAGTGAGGCATGGGCACAGTGAGGCATGCACATGGACACAGTGAGGCATGGGCACAGTGAGGCATGCACATGGACACAGTGAGGCATGCACATGGGCACAGTGAGGCAAAAGGAGGCACAGTGAGGCATGCAGATGGACACTCTAGGCTTATACTCGAGTCAATACGTTTCCCCAGTTTTTTGTGGTAAAATTAGGTGCCTCAGCTTATTATCGGGTCAGCATATACTCGAGTATATACAGTATATATTTTTTTTAATCTACTATTTACTGGAATCAAATATTTTGTGCAATTTTATATATATATATATTTTTTTAAATATATATTTCTTTTTTTTCTATTTATCTTTTCTATTCATTTATACGTATGTGTATGACTTTTACATTATCGAACCTGAGACTCGTGAACATTTGTTTGGCGCTCTCAGTGGACTGAACGTGTGGAGCTTGGTTTTTGTGTCTTGGAACATGCAATGGATACTTAGCGCTCAATTTATTATTATATTTCTTTAGGTAGATGATGGGATAAATTATAACCTGACCCTAGTGCTGGCAGCTACTGAATGCAAGAAACTTGAAGACAAACATAGTGCACACTGTCGTCTACCACAAAAGCTTAAGGTAAGGTGACTTGTTTCATGACTTTCTCTTCACATGGGATTAATGTAATGTAAGTCTAATGTATCAGCGGACTCCAAACTGTGGCTTGTGGGCCAGATGTGGCCCTTTGCTTGCCTTTTTATGGCCCTTGGAACATTATTGCTTCCACTGATACTAACAATGAGAAACCACTCAGTTCACTGACACCAACAATGGGGCATTATTCCTCCCACTGACAGGGCCGTCTAAATAGCATCATGGGCCCCTGGGCAAAGTAATGCTTTGGGGCCCCCTACAATGATGATAGTGCAGGTAAACAAACATCAAGTAAGTAGGAGGCAGACTGCCTCTCCTGTGATCTATCACTCTCAGTGCCATTATGGGGCCCCCAATTTCGGGACAGTGTGGGCTCAAGGACCAGCTGCTTTGGGGAAAGTGCAGGGGCCCCCCATGCAGCTGGGGCCCCTGGGCAATGCCCAGGTTTGCCCTCTCATTAAGACAGCCCTGCCCACTGATATCAACAATAGGGTTCCCACTATTACTCCCACTGACACTAACAAAAGTGAACCAATCCTCCAACTAATTCCAATGGTGGGGCACTATTCTTCTCACTGACACCAATGATGGGACACTATTCCTCCCACTGATACCAATGATGGGACACTATTCTTCTCACTGACACCAATGACGGGGACACTATTCCTCCCACTGACACCAATGATGGGACACTATTCCTCCCACTGATACAAATGATGGGGCACTATTCTTCTCACTGATACCAATGACGGGGACACTATTCCTCCCACTGATACCAATGATGGGACACTATTCCTCCCACTGATACAAATGATGGGGCACTATTCTTCTCACTGATACCAATGACGGGGACACTATTCCTCCCACTGATACCAATGATGGGACACTATTCCTCCCCACTGACACCAATGATGGGACACTATTCCTCCCACTGATACCAATGATGGGACACTATTCCTCCCACTGACACCAATGATGGGACACTATTCCTCCCACTGACACCAATGATGGGACACTATTCCTCCCACTGATACCAATGATGGGACACTATTCCTCCCACTGACACCAATGATGGGACACTATTCCTCCCACTGATACCAATGATGGGACACTATTCCTCCCACTGACACCAATGATGGGACACTATTCCTCCCACTGATACCAATGATGGGACACTATTCCTCCCACTGACACCAATGATGGGACACTATTCCTCCCACTGATACCAATGATGGGACACTATTCCTCCCACTGACACCAATGATGGGACACTATTCCTCCCACTGATACCAATGATGGGTCACTATTCCTCCCACTGATACCAATGATGGGACACTATTCCTCCCACTGATACCAATGATGGGTCACTATTCCTCCCACTGATACCAATGATGGGTCACTATTCCTCCCACTGACACCAAGTGATGTATACATTTCTCTATACGCTATGCGTAATCGATGTCTCCATCGATAATATGCGCACTTTTCAGTTCTTTGGTATAATACATCTTCTGTGTCTCCCGTGCTTCCCAAAAAGAACAGACATAGCCGCTGGAATTACATTGCAAAGCTCCACAGACAGTCCTCCCTGCCAATGGCAGCAAAGTTTATTTATAGTACTTTGAATAGTGATAAGAATGGAGCTTGATGGCTTCGCAATCGGCTAACCAAGCTCAGGCATTCCTTCAAACAGGAGGAGTTATACAAATCTCAACCAATGAACAATGATGGGTGGAGCGTCTGGGCGCGTCTGTGCAGGGGCAGTGTATATGATTTCCCGCCCCCTGACCCTCTACAGTTGTGGCCAAAAGTTTTGAGAATGACACAAATATTAGTTTTCACAAAGTTTGCCGCTAAACTGCTTTTAGATCTTTGTTTCAGTTGTTTCTGTGATGTAGTGAAATATAATTCCACGCACTTCTCACGTTTCAAAGGCTTTTATCGACAATTACATGACATTTAGGGATGAGCTTTGAGGTCGAGTCGAACTCATGTGGCCTGGTGCGGTTCAGGAGAGGGGGGGCCGCACTCTGTCCCCCCCTCTTTTTTGCGGCCGGCCAGGTTAACGTGCTCGGATAAGGGTCTGGTGTGTATTTTTGGGGGAACTCCACGCCATTTTTTTTTAAATTTGGGGTGGAGTTCCCCTTAAAATATTTGGTATTTGGGGGGAACCCCACGTCCTTTTTTTTTTTTAAATTGACGGGGGGGGGTTCCCCTTAATATCCATATCAGACCTGAAGGGCCTGATAATGGAATTTGGGGGGACCCCCAGGCTTTATTTTTTATTTTTTATGAATGAATCATCTCTGTAATTGCCAGAGCCGACAATTCATTAGAGCCGCAAAGCCGGTTTTAAATGCCTTTTTTTCCTTTCAGAAATGACACTTTGTGCAGAGACAGTTCTATGTACGGGAAACATGCGCTTTTTCACATGCTGACTTTACACCCCCCCTAGGTACGAAATTTAAAGTAATATTACACTTTTATTGTTTCACTTTTAGCATTATTAAATTCACTGCTCCTGAAAAAACGTCAGTTTTTAAAACTTTTTTTGCATTGATACATGTTTCCTGGGACAGAACCCGGGTCCCCAAACACTTTTTAGGACAATAACTTGCATATTAGCCTTTAAAATTAGCACTTTAGATTTCAAATGTTCGAGTCCCATAGACTTTAACGGGGTTCTAAAGTTTACACAAACATTTGGTGTGTTCGCAAGTTCTGGTGCGAACCGAACAGGGGGGTGTTCGGCTCATCCTTAATGTCATTTATGCAAAGAGTCAGTATTTGCAGTGTTGGCCCTTCTTTTTCAGGACTTTTGCAATTTCGACTGGGCATGCTCTCAATCAACTTCTGGGCCAATTCCTGACTGATAGCAACCCATTCTTTCATAATCACTTCTTGGAGTTTGTCATAATTAGTGGGTTTTTGTTTGTCCCCCCGCCTCTTGAGGATTGACCACAAGTTCTCAATGGGATGAAGATCTGGGGAGTTTCCAGGCCATGGACCCAAAATGTCAACGTTTTGCCCCCCGAGCCACTTGGTTATCACTTTTGCCTTATGGCACGGTGCTCCATGGTGCTGGAAAATGCATTGTTCTTCACCAAACTTGTTGTTGGAAGAAGTTGCTGTTGGAGGGTGTTTTGGCACCATTCTTTATTCTTTATTCTGTGTTTTTGGGCAAAATTGTGAGTGACCCCCCCACTCATGGGCGTCCGCTGAATTTTTTTCAGGGAGGGGCGCTTTGGCAGCGGCGATACACAGTCGCATTTAACCCTTTCTTCAAACGCTAGCGAGGGTTAAACGTGCCCCACTAGCGGCCGAATAGCGCAGCTAAAACGATGGTAAAGCGACACTTTTTAGCGACGCTTTACCGATAGCGCGGCCAGCTGGCAGTTTTGAAATAGCTTGAGATAATTCATCTTCACTCCATGCCCATATAAATATAGCCTAGAGAATGTACAGACCCCCCCCCCTTCAGCACAGATGGACCCTCCTCCCCCCACCCCATTCAGTACCTCAGATCAGCCATCAGTGCGGCACAGGCACAACAGGTTCCCTCCCCCTGTGTACACATAAACACTGGTGGGGGAGGTGGCTTCACTCTGCTCACTGTGCCTGTGTGACATCTGGCCCGGGACCGCTCAGACAGCCAGCAGCCACAAAACTCTTCAATACCTTCTCGATTTTCCAAGGGGGGTCAATTGCCCCCCCTTGCCCTATGGAGCCGACGCCCATGCCCCCACTCCCTTGGATGAGAAGCAACCCCACACATGAATGGTCTCAGGATGCTTTACTGTTGGCATGACACAGGACTGATGGTAGCGCTCACCTTTTCTTCTCCGGACAAGCCTTTTTCCTGATGCCCCAAACAATCGGAAAGAGGCTTCATTGGAGAATATGACTTTGCCCCAGTCCTCAACAGTCCATTCACCACATTTTCTGCAGAAGATCAATCTGTACCTGATGTTTTTTTTGGAGAGAAGTGGCTTCTTTGCTGCCCTTCTTGACACCAGGCCATCTTCCAAAAGTCTTCGCCTCACTGTGCGTGCCGATGTCCTCACACCTGCCTGCTGCCATTCCTGAGCAAGCTCTGCACTGGTGGCACTCCGATCCCGCAGCTGAATCCTCTTTAGGAGATGGTCCTGGCGCTTGCTGGACTTTCTTGGGCACCCTGAAGCCTTCTTCACAAATGCAGTGGACATTTTTTTATGGGATTAAGTTAATTTTCATGGCAAAGAGTAAACTTTGCAATTAATTGCAATTCGTCTGATCACTCTTCATAACATTCTGGAGTATATGCAATTTCCCATCTCAAAAACTGAGGCAGCAGACTTTGTGAAAATTAGCATTTGTGTCATTCTCAAAACTTTTGTCCATGGCTGTAAGCCTTGCTCTTCAGCTATACAAATAAAGCCATATAGCTGGCCTTAGAGATCATGGACGCTCTCCATGACAAAAATCCACTCAAAGACTCCCGTTTTTACCGTTGGCTTGAATCCTTATTCAGCATTGTTCAGAGAACGCATACCCAGATTATACTACCATTCCTGTGGATGGGAGATTATCTGCAGGGGCACGCCACAGTCCCCCCATGTGCTAATCAGACACACAGAGAGACACCAGTGTACACCCCCCCCCCCAGACGATCATCTGTGCGTTGTACAGGGGCCCTTCGCTGGCGGACATATCATCACTCTGCAAACACTTCTCTACATTTTAAGGAAGCTTTTCACTACCAATGGGTCTCAACCAGAGGCGTTGCTAGGGGGGTGCGGTCCGCACCGGGTGACACCCGCTAGAGGGGTGACACCATCCCGTTTTTTTTTATATTTTATTTTTTTTAGCTGACATGCCCAGCCTGCCCTGTGCAATCCCAGCCTGTCCTGTACCACCCCAGCCTGCTCTGTGCCACTCCAGCCTGCCCTGTACCACCCCAGCCTGCCCTGTATCACCCAGCCTGCCCTGTACCACCCCAAACAGCCCTATACCACCCCAGCCTGCCCTGTACCCCCTCAAACAGCCCTGTACCACCCCAGCCTGCCCTGTGCCACCACAGCATGCCCTGTACCACCCCAGCCTGCCCTGTACCACCCCAAACTTTCCCATGCCACCCCAACTTGCCCTGTGCCACCCTAACTTGCCCTGTACCACCCCAATCTGCCCTATGCCACCATAACATGCCCTATACCACCCAACCTGCCCAATGCCACCCTAACTTGCCCTGTACCACCCCAACCTTTCCCATGCCATCCCAACTTGCCCTATGCCACCCTAACTTGCACTATACCACCCCAACCTGCCCTGTACCACCCTAATTCGCCCTATACCACCCCAACCTGCCCTATGCAACCTTAACTTGCCCTATACCACCCCAAACTACCCTATATCACCCCAACATGCCCTATACCACCTTAACCTGTCCTATACCACCCCACTACACCAACCTGCCACTATACAACTCTATACTACCCTAACCTACCAGTAGACTGCCCTATACTATCATTTACAGGGTCTGGTTTGGTGTGCGCCCCGTGCCTGTGTGCTGCCTGCTTGGTGCTGGGCAGCCTAGACAGAGGGGGGTGACACCATGTTTTACCGCACCGGGTGACACCAACCCTAGTGACGCCACTGGTCTCAACCGGCGCTAGTCTGCCCTGGCTCTCTCTTTAGAGCGGGCTGCAGCAGAACTAATCCCGGGAGACACTGTGACAATACATACAATACATCTTAATAAATGTTCCACAACAGTTCCTCCTCTTTGTCATATGCTCCCATGTGTCCCTTGACGAATCTTAATCTTCTTCCTACACCTGGAAAATAATCCATACAGTCCATATGAGGGCCAGGTCACACCAGATGCAGTTCCGTGTGGTTTTTTTCTGCACAAAATGCATGCACAGTGTTTTCCATGTATTCCAATGGCTCTTGTTCACACCAATGCAATCAGTTCCAGTCAGTTTCCGGTCAGTTTCTGCAGTGGACTGACTGGAAGGACATGAAGGGACATTCTTCCCACTGATCACCAATGTAAGGGACGTTCTTCTCACTGATCACCAATGTAAGGAACATTCTTCTCACTGATCGCCAATGTAAGGAACATTCTTCCCACTGATCACCAATGTAAAGGAAATTCTTCCCACTGATCACCAATGTAAGGAACATTCTTCCCACTGATCACCAATGTAAGGAACATTCTTCTCACTGATCACCAATGTAAGGGACATTCTTCCCACTGATCACCAATGTAAGGAACATTCTTCTCACTGATCACCAATGTAAGGGACATTCTTCCCACTGATCACCAATGTAAGGGACATTCTTCCCACTGATCACCAATGTAAGGAACATTCTTCTCACTGATCACCAATGTAAGGGACATTCTTCCCACTGATCACCAATGTAAGGAACATTCTTCCCACTGATCACCAATGTAAGGAACATTCTTCTCACTGATCACCAATGTAAGGAACATTCTTCTCACTGATCACCAATGTAAGGAACATTCTTCTCACTGATCACCAATGTAAGAGACATTCTTCTCACTGATCACCAATGTAAGGAACATTCTTCTCACTGATCACCAATGTAAGGGACATTCTTCTCACTGATCACCAATGTAAGGGACATTCTTCTCACTGATCACCAATGTAAGGAACATTCTTCCCACTGATCACCAATGTAAGGGACATTCTTCCCACTGATCACCAATGTAAGGAACATTCTTCCCACTGATCACCAATGTAAGGGACATTCTTCTCACTGATCACCAATGTAAGGAACATTCTTCCCACTGATCACCAATGTAAGGGACATTCTTCTCACTGATCACCAATGTACGGAACATTCTTCCCACTGATCACCAATGTAAGGGACATTCTTCCCACTGATCATCAATGTAAGGAGCATTCTTCTCACTGATCACCAATGTAAGGGACATTCTTCTCACTGATCACCAATGTAAGGGACATTCTTCTCACTGATCACCAATGTAAGGAACATTCTTCCCACTGATCACCAATGTAAGGGACATTCTTCCCACTGATCACCAATGTAAGGGACATTCTTCTCACTGATCACCAATGTAAGGAACATTCTTCTCACTGATCACCAATGTAAGGGACATTCTTCCCACTGATCACCAATGTAAGGGACATTCTTCTCACTGATCACCAATGTAAGGGACATTCTTCTCACTGATCACCAATGTAAGGAACATTCTTCTCACTGATCACCAATGTAAGGGACATTCTTCCCACTGATCACCAATGTAAGGAACATTCTTCTCACTGATCACCAATGTAAGGGACATTCTTCTCACTGATCACCAATGTACGGAACATTCTTCCCACCAATGAATTAATTTTAGCTTTGGTTCCCACAGACTTGAAATTTATTTCAGAGGTTGCTCTGTAGTAAAAAGGTTGGAAATATCAGACTTAGAATATTAATGATTGTACAAGTGAAACTCAAAAAATTAGAATATGGTGCAAAAGTTCAATTATTTCACTAATGCAACTTAAAAGGTGAAAGTAATATATGAGAAAGACTCATTACATGAAAGCAAGATAGTTCAAGCCGTGATTTGTCATCATTGTGATGATTATGGATTACAGGCTCATGAAAACCCCAAATCCACAATCTCAGAAAATTTTAATATTTTAATATTTTTTTTTTTTAAGTTTTTATTTTGCACAATCTAGAAAAGACATACAGAACATCGGATAGGTGGTACATCAAGATTGTTGAGCAATAAATACACATCAATACAACGAATGGTGCAAATATCAATCTTCCATAACGGAACCATTCTGGTCTCCAACCCTATCCCGTATTGCAATGTAGTGGCTTTTTCTTTTCTTTTTTAAACAACAAATAACCATAAGGTCAAAAAGAATAAACAAAATAGGAAAAAAAAACGATAGGACTCCTCTCCATGAATCCAATGCCTGGCAATGAGTTTCCTCACTCCAAAAAACAGGATCCTCAGGAACAGTTTTGTGTATACATTCATCTCCTCCTGGTCAAAAAACCCCAGGAGGCAACGTAAGGGAGAACATATATTAGGCAGGCCAAATTTATCTGAGATAAATTCAGTTACCTGAGACTACAATGGCCTGACCCCTGGGCATAGAAAATTTTAATATTACATGCAATCAATAAAACAAAAAATTGTACATGGGAAAATGCCTGACATTGATAGATAACTGGCTGACGGAGAGCTCCCTCAAACTCAATGGATCCAAAACAGAACTTCTCTTTCTCCACACAAACAGAAAGACAAACTCTAGGACAAGATGGACACCACCCACCATCCTTGGACAAACCATCACCCCAAGCACCAAAGTCAAAAGCCTCTGAGTCATCTTTGACTCAGACATGACCATGGACGCACAAATCGGATCAGTAGTCAGCGGATCTCACTATCTTCACCGCTTGCTGCGTAGACTCATCCCCTTCATCCCAGAAGAGGACACAGCAGTACTAGTTGGAACAATCATCAATTCCCGACATGACTACGCAAATTCCCTATACCTAGGACTACCCAAATACCAAATTTCTCATCCACAAGTCTTCCAGAACACGGCAGCCAGGCTGGTAACGGGAAAAAAACCTGGGAATCAATCACCCCGGCCCTGAGGACTCTCCATTGGCTAGCCGTAAAGGATCGGGTTACATTCAAGACAATTTGCCTCACTCACAAATGCACACAAGGAAACGCTCCTCAATACTTATGCGAGAAATTAAAACACTACACCCCTAGTGGGGCCCTCTTATCAACTAACCAAAACCTCCTCCACATCCCCAAGTCCCGCTACAAATCTAAAGGAGAACGAAGATTCGCAGTCCAAGGACCACGGCTATGGAACTCTCTACCCACGGACATCCGCATGGAAGAAAACCATCGGGCATTCAGGAAAAAACTTAAGACCCACCTCTTCTGAAGGATCTGGACGACATTGGATACAAAGTGCCTTGAGGGGATTTAGTTTGCATTTGTAGCGCTATACAAGTTACTCACTCACTCAATATCGGACCTGTGAATAGCAGAAGCATGCATATGTACTCAGTACTTGGTTTGGGCCCCTCAATGCGGCGTGTCATGGAGGAGATCAGCCTTTGGCACTGCTGAGGTGTAATGGAAGACCAGGATGCTTCAACAGCGGTCTTCAGCTCTTCTGTATTGTTGGGTCTCATGTCTCTCATCTTTATCTTAGCAATGCCCCACAGATTCTCTATGGGGCAAGTCAGGCAAGTTTGCTGGCCAATCAAGCACAGTAATCCCACGGTCATTGATCTAGGTTTTGGTGATTTTGGCAATGTGGGCAGGTGCCAAGTCCTGCTGGAAAATGAAGTCATGAGCTCTATGGGGATGCTGAAGTGCTCCAAAATCTCCTGGGAGGCGGCTCCGGTGACCCCGGACTTAATGAAGCACAGTGGACCAACACCAGCAGATGACACGGCTCCCCAAATCATCACCGACTGTGGAAACGTCACACTGGACTTCAAGCATCTTGCAGTGTGTGCCTCTCCATTCTTCCTCCAAACTCCGGCTCCTTGGTTTCCTCCATTCTTCCTCCATACTCCGGCTCCTTGGTTTCCTCCATACTCGGGCTCCTTGGTTTCCTCCATTCTTCCTCCATACTCCGACTCCTTGGTTTCCTCCATTCTTCCTCCATACTCCGACTCCTTGGTTTCCTCCATACTCTGGCTCCTTGGTTTCCTCCATACTCCGGCTCCTTGGTTTCCTCCATTCTTCCTCCATACTCCGGCTCCTTGGTTTCCTCCATACTCGGGCTCCTTGGTTTCCTCCATTCTTCCTCCATACTCCGACTCCTTGGTTTCCTCCATTCTTCCTCCATACTCCGACTCCTTGGTTTCCTCCATACTCTGGCTCCTTGGTTTCCTCCATACTCCAGCTCCTTGGTTTCCAAATGAAATCATCAGAAAAGAGGACCACTGAGCACCAGACCAGGTGTGTTTTTCTTTAGCCCAGTTAAGACGCTTCTGACGTTGTTTGTTGTTCAGGAGGCTTGACAAGAGGAATACAACATTTGAAGGCCATGTCCAGGATCCGTCTGTGTGTGGTGCTCTTGATGCTCTGACTCCAGCCTCAGTCCACTCCTTGTGAAAGTCCCCAACACTTTTGAATGGCCTTTACCTGACAATCCTCTCCAAGCTGCACTCATCCCTGCTGCTTGTGCACCTTTTTCTTCCACACTTTTCCCTTCCACATAACCTTCTATTAATGTGCTTTGATACAGCACTTTAGGAACATCCAACTTCTTTTGCAATTACCTTTTAAGGCTTTTCCTCCTTATGGAGGGTGTCATTGATCGTTTTCTGCACAACTGTCAGGTCAACAATCTTTCCCATGATTGTGATTCCTACTTAACCAGACTGAGAGACCATTTAAAGGCTCAGGAACCCTTTGAGCCTAGAATATTCCACCTTTTCGCAATATTCTAATATTTAATATTCAAATTTTCTGAGATTGGGGATTTGGGGTTTTCATGAGCTGGAAGCCATAATCATCACAATGATGACAAATCACGGCTTGAACTATCTTGCTTTCTTGCTTTCATGTAATGAGTCTCTCTCATATAATACTTTCACCTTTTAAGTTGCATTAGTGAAATAAATGAACTTTTCGAACGTTTCACCTGTATTACACAAATTTTGGAATATTCATTAATTGTATGTTTTCTGTTTGTATTGCAGTGTGATATTGTTCGGTGTACTTTCTTGGTGTATGCTCCAGCTTCGGAAGAGAAACACTCACACAAACACTCACACAAAAACTCTGACAAACACTCCGACAAACACTCACACAAAAACTCACACAAACACTCCGACAAACACTCCGACAAACACTCACACAAAAACTCACACAAACACTCCGACAAACACTCACACAAACACTCACACAAAAACTCACACAAACACTCACACAAACCCTCAGACAAAAACTCACTCAAACACTCTGACAAACACTCCGACAAACACTTCGACAAACACTCCGACAAAAACTCATACAAAAACTCAGACAAACACTCAGACAAACACTCAGACAAACACTCCGACAAACACTCCGACAAACACTTCGACAAACACTTCGACAAACACTTCGACAAACACTCTGACAAAAACTTCGACAAACACTCCGACAAAAACTCCGACAAAAACTCATACAAAAACTCATACAAACACTCCGACAAACACTCCGACAAACACTCCGACAAACACTTCGACAAACACTTCGACAAACACTCTGACAAAAACTTCGACAAACACTCCGACAAAAACTCATACAAAAACTCAGACAAACACTCCGACAAACACTCCGACAAACACTTCGATAAACACTTCGACAAACACTCTGACAAAAACTTCGACAAACACTCCGACAAAAACTCATACAAAAACTCAGACAAACACTCCGACAAACACTCCGACAAAAACTCCGACAAACACTCCGACAAAAACTCATACAAAAACTCCGACAAACACTCCGACAAACACTCCGACAAACACTCCGACAAACACTTCGACAAACACCTCGACAAACACTTCGACAAACACTCTGACAAAAACTTCGACAAACACTCCGACAAAAACTCATACAAAAACTCAGACAAACACTCAGACAAACACTCCGACAAACACTTCGACAAACACTCCGACAAAAACTCCGACAAACACTCCGAAAAATACCCAGACAAAAACTCATACAAACACTCCGACAAACTCTCACACAAACACTCACATGAAGATTCACACAAACACTCACACAAACACTCACACACACACTCACACGAACACTCGCATGAAGATTCACACAAACACTCACACAAACACTCACACAAACACTTTGAAAAATACCCAGACAAACACTCACACAAACACTCACACAAACACTCCGAAAAATACCCAGACAAACACTCACACAAACACTTACACAAACACTCACACAAACACTCCGAAAAATACCCAGACAAAAACTCACACAAACACTCCGACAAACTCTCACACAAACACTTGCATGAACACTCACACGAACACTCGCATGAAGATTCACACAAACACTCACACAAACACTCACACAAACACTTAGAAAAATACCCAGACAAACACTCACACAAACACTCACACAAACACTCCGAAAAATACCCAGACACTCACTCACACAAACACTCAGACAAAAATTCACACAAACGCTCGCATGAACACTCGCATGAACACTCGCATGAACTTAACATTATGAAGTGTAAAGCAATATAACTATTTTTCCAAGTCTTTCTGGAAATCAGCCTTCTTGGATGTCTTCCAATTGGATAACGTGGCTACCAGACCTTGTAGTACTTGAATGTAATCATTTTTATAAAGTCTTCCTTACGAACATTTTCACTTTGGAATGGGTTAACTTAATACTGCTTCCTAAGTTTGAACGTTGCCCAAAAAGTTTGGGGCAAAAAAAAAGTTTGGGGAAAGGTCCTGTCTAGCGTATCGTAACCTGTATGTGTATTCAATGTGTTATAAAATATAATAAATAAGTTGGGCCCTAAATTGAGGCTTCTTATCTTCGCATGACCAAGAACACATGATAAATTGTGCTCTCCTGTATTAATAAAAGATAAATATGCAAAAACATGTTTCATTTGAATGAGCACTTGGTAAACTTGCTAGAAAATATTTAAGAAAATTACATTTATTAAAGATAACTTGCAATGTCATAGTTTTCCCATAGTCCTAATCATGGCTTCTGTTATATCAACAAATAATAAATGTGACATTTTAGATTCATCAAATTGACTTTTCTCAAGTATGTATCAATCCTCTTTTTCTGTGGTTAGAGTTCCTTACATGGCATTTTGCTCAGAGTGCCCCCAAAGTTGGTGAGTTTGCAATTGGCTTTCAATTTTTGAAGTCAGAGGCCCAGATTCACGTAGATCCGCGCAAAAATGTGCGGGCGTAACGTATCTCATTTCCGTTACGCCGCCGCAAGTTTTTCAGGCAAGTGCTTTATTCACAAAGCACTTGCCTGTAAAGTTGCGGCGGCGTATCGTAAATCACCCGGCGGAATTCAAATTCGGCGGGTAGGGGGTGTGTATCATTTAAATGAAGCGCTTCCTCGCGCCGAACGAACTGTGCATGCGCCGGCCACGACTGAATCCCAGTGTGCATGCTCCAAATGACGTTGGCAAATCGCCATGCTTTCGACGTGAACGTAAATGACGTCCAGCCCCATTCACGGACGACTTACGCAAACGACTTAACTTTTTAAAATTTCGACGCGGGAACGACGGCCATACTTAACATTAGCTGCGCCTCATAGACCCAGGGGCAACTTTACGCTGGGAAAAGCCTAACGTAAACGTCGTAACTTTACTGCGTCGGCCGCGCGTACGTTCGGGAATTTGTGTATCTAGCTAATTTGCGAAAGCGCCACCTAGAGGGCCAAAAAAAATTGCAATTAAGATCTGATGGCATAAGAGACTTACGCCTGTCGGATCTAATGGTTATCTATGCGTAAGTGATTCTAAGAATCAGGGGCCAGATCCTCAAAAGAGATACGGCGGCGTAACTGCTGTTACGCCGTCGTATCCCTGGTCCTAACTATGGAACTGATCCACAGACTCAGTTTCCCATAGTTAGGACGAAGATCCGACATGTGTAATTGAATTACACTGTCGGATCTTAAGGATGCAATTCTAGGCCGGCCGCTAGGTGGCGAGGCCATTGAGGCCGGCGTAGAATATGCAAATGACCAGTTACGGCGATCCACGAACGCTCCGACGGGCCCGACGCTCTAAATCTACGTCGTTTACGTCGAGTTCCGCCGCGTAAAACTAGGGCTAAGCCCTAGTTGTCCTAAGCCATGTTAAGTATGGCCGTCGTTCCCGCGTCGAATTTTAAATTCTACGTCGTTTGCGTAAGACGTCCGTGAATGGCGCTGGACGCCATTTACGGTAACGTCTAAGCAAATGACGTCGGAGCGACGTCATTTAGCGCAATGCACGTCGGGTAATTTACCCGACGGAGCATGCGCAGTACGTCCGGCGCGGGAGCGCGCCTAATTTAAATGGGACTCGCCCATTTGAATAGGAACGCCTTGCGCCGGACGGATTTAAGTTACAGCGCCGCAAAATTCCAGGTAAGTGCTTTGTGGATCGGCACCTAACTTTGGAATTTTGCGGCGGAGTAACTTAAATCAGAAAAGTTACGTTGCGCCAAGGCTTTGTGGATAACCCCCCAGGCGCATAGATACGACGGCTCAACGCAGAGATACGACGGCATATCTGGAGATACGCCGTCGTATCTCGGTTGAGAATCTGGGCCAGAGTTTCTCTACCTGGGTTCCTCCTGAGGTTCTGAAGGCAGCTTCAATCACAAACCTAATCATCAGATGAACAGAGACCAGAAATGGACCCTACAGAGAAGACCGAGGGGGAAGGGGAGGAGAAGGAGCAACCCCTCTGATGAATTCAGCTATGCGTGTGATTTTAAGCTATTGAGCTCTGTTGGCAATAGGCTTTTTCATCAAAGCTGTTACAATTTTGTTACATTGGGTGAACATGAAAATGTACAATATTCATATGCAATTCTTTTGGTCCTGATATATATTGTGACAGAGAGAGGTTCTGTCACTATGAGTATTTAGGAAAAGGTGACCCAGGAGTCTAATTAAGGGTTAATGCGAGGTTCAGAACTAGCATTTCCCCATATTCTGTAGTTCTGAATCAGAACATTCAATCCTGGGTCCAGGTTTTGCTAGATGCCTGCAACCTGGTGTGCAGGGTCATTATATAATTGGGTCTGAGAATTGCTCAAAACTCCCATTTTGGAGACAGCTTCCAGTTTGGAGATTGCACCCAGTGTGGGAGATGGAAGGTCTCACCTGGGTACATGGGGCCCCAGCCAGAAGCAAAGAGACAGAGGTCTCATCAAGGGGTCAGAAGGCCCAGCCAGAAGCCACGGGACAGAGGTCTCATCGAGGGGTCAGAAGGCCCAGCAAGAAGCCACGGGACAGAGGTTTCACCAAGGGGTTAGAGGACCCAGCCACAAGCCAAGAGACAGAGGTCTCATCGAGGGGTCAGAAGGCTCAGCCAGAAGCCACAGGACAGAGGTTTCACCAAGGAGTCTGAGGACCCAGCCACAAGCCAGGAGACAGAGGTCTCATCTAGGGGTCAGAAGGCCCAGCCAGAAGCCATGGGACAGAGGTCTCATCTAGGGGTCAGAAGGCCCAGTCAGAAGCCACGGGACAGAGGTCTCATCTAGGGGTCAGAAGGCCCAGCCAGAAGCCACGGGACAGAGGTCTCATCTAGGGGTCAGAAGGCCCAGCCAGAAGCCACGGGACAGAGGTCTCATCTAGGGGTAAGAAGGCCCACCCAGAAGCCACGGGACAGAGGTCTCATCAAGGGGTCAGAAGGCCCAGCCAGAAGCCACGGACAGAGGTTTCATTGAGGGGTCAGAAGGCCCAGCCAGAAGCCACGGGACAGAGGTTTCACCAAGGGGTCAGAGGACCCAGCCACAAGCCTAGAGACAGAGGTCTCATCGAAGGGTCAGAAGGCTCAGCCAGAAGCCACAGGACAGAGGTTTCACCAAAGAGTCAGAGGACCCAGCCACAAGCCAGGAGACAGAGGTCTCATCTAGGGGTCTAATTGACCAACTTGACTTGGACACCTTACTCGAGGAGGTGGACAAGTCCAGTGTCAATCCACCTATTACTTTCAAGAAACCATCTCAAACATGCCCTCCTTTAAACATCAATGCTAATATATCTACTTTTGTAAAACAGACCATTAGGGATCTTACCAAATGTGACGGGCTGGGGTATCACATGAAAGACAAAACAGGCACCCCATAGCCTACATTCATTTATTTTTATTGTTATTTTTTGATATCCTGCTATTCTATAAAACAACCAGTAGATGGCAGAGAGGGTACCCGAACAGAGTCTATATAAGGCCACATGCACCATGTGACTAAGTGAAACTCATTTTAGTCATAAAGAAGCATGGTCATATATTTTCCTGTTCGTGTATTTTTGTAGGTATGTACTTTAAACCATTCTCATTCTTACTAAACTGTACTAGAAAGATTCCTAAACATCTAGAGCAGTTGCAGGAGAAAGTTTTAGTAGATTTTGTGCAATAGTTTTGTTGTAATTAGACTTTCAAAGCAGCATGTGTTGAGAGCAGTGAACATAGCGAAAAACCCTAGGACTATTGTACTGGTCAGAGTAACTGTTTATTGCAAGCACTAGACTGTTATATATGGGTATATTTCAACCTGATTTATGCAAAGTTATATATATTAGAAGCACATGGTAAAATTATATTATTAGCCACATGGACAGGTTATACACTGCTTGTACATTTATGCAAGGTGCGCCATCTAGTGGTCAAAAGAGAAAATTGCTTCAGGATTTATATTTATAAGCAATGCAGTGTAACTCTCATTATGACACAGCTAAAGTGTGCCATAGAGATAAAGATAAGTGTCTATAACACAGAATAAAAGGGAAATGTATGTTTATTAAAATATAATGGTATTCATTGTTGCAGCTATGTTTTAAAGTATTTCAGTCCAATCTGTACTGTTGTTATGTTAGCGATTATAAACATGTAACTATAAAAAACTGTATGTATTGTTATGTAAAAGTGAAACTCATTTTAGTCATAAAGAAGCATGGTCATATATTCTCCTGTTCGTGTATTTTTGTAGTACCCGCCGAGATGATCACATCACATCAGTACGTCTACAATCATCGGTTCCCTTAATCTATATTTTGGGACCGGTAACATTTTGGGGGCTCGTCCGGGATTCGTTGTGTACCAGTGAGAGGGAAACGCGAGACGAGTGTGAGTCGACTGCAGAGCTACAAGGAGAGTCGCGAGTGTCGTCTGCCGTGTGAGTGCCAGTTGTCAGAGTGCAACAGAGATGGCGTCCCCTCGTCGTGCGCTGATGTGGGATATCCGGAAACAAATTCATCTGCTGAGTAAAGAACAGCTGTATAGCCTCGCTATTACGCTGGATGATGAAAGAGACGTGGACATTCCATCAGTGACTGGTGCAAGCGAAATGGAATTCGTTGAATTTATTGTAGACTACATGAGAAGTGATCAGCTGGCGAAGTTAGAAGATCAAGGCATGTCTTACCTGCTCATCATCCAAGACAAGATCGATGAACTAAAACTCAATAAGGAAAGTACACCAACTGTGAACATTGCAACCACTGCTAAAGAAATGAGTAGTGGGACTGCAAGGACTGAACAGGGATCGGAGGTGGTGAGATTAACTGATGTTGTTGCTTTATTGCCACGTAGGGAATTCAAAATGCATGGTGGTGTAATTTCAGATCATGGTTCGGACATGAGTTACAGTAGCGTGTGCCGTCAGATTGACGAGGGTCTAAGTGAAAAATTCCCTGAATCTGAAATTATATGCACAGTGTTGAGGATAATCAAACCTGGTAATTTTAAAGATATGTTGACTGACAAAGAGGATCTGACTGTTGTTGAATTGAAAAAGTTTTTGAAGTCACATATGAGAGAACGAAGTGGTACTGAGTTATTTCAGGAACTTAGCAATGCTACACAGCAAGAAAAAGAGACAGCACAACAATTTGTTTACAGGCTAGCAGGGTTAAAACAAAAAATTCTGTCTACATCACAACATGATAGGCTAGAGTTTAACTATGACAAAAAACTAGTGCAAGGCGTATTCCTTCATACACTGTATCAGGGACTAAACGAGAAAAATTCTAATGTCAGAAGAGATATCAAGCCTTACGTGTCTGATTTGACAGTAACTGATGACTTTGTCATAGAGCAGGTCACCAGATCAGTTGATGAAGAAACAGAAAGGCAGAGACGCTTAAACAGTGCACCTAAACATAAACATCTTACTGTTCATTCTTCACAGACACCAGGGAATAGTGAAAAAGAAACAGTGCAAAAGAGAGTTGAGGGAGATGCTAGAGCAAATCACACTGCACTAATGGAACTAACAACACAGGTTTCGGCTCTCACGAAGAACCTGGAGAAGATGATGAAGCAAACTCCTGTTGTGGAAAACCGAATGACTAAGCCACTAACCAATGTTCAAGTTCCAGAGACAGCTCATTGCAAGCCCAGGTGTGATGATTGCATCAAACGAGAGAGTCAGAACTGCTACCATTGTTTCTACTGTGGTTGGACAGGACACAGAGCAGTTGATTGCTTGAAGAAAAGAAGGCAGTCGGGAAACGACAGACGGTCACTGGGAAAGGGACAACCAGTGACCACCTCAAATAATCTGTCCCATGCTAAGATAAATAGGGTATTCACCCACCAGTCAACTAGAACACTCCCAAAAGAGAATGGATGCTCCAAACAACGCGTAGCACAATTAATTGGAGGAAAATGCCTATTGTCTTGTCGGATGAATGGTGTTCCGGTTGACATGTTGATGGACACAGGAGCTCAGGTCAGCATTGTCGGGAAGGCATGGTTAGAAAAGTTCCTACCCGGTGTCTCTATTAGACACATACAAGATTTACTTTGTGACGACAACTTATCCATTACAGCTGCAAATGGTTCTATCATTCCATTCTTTGGATGGATTGAAGTCCTCCTGGAATTCGAAAGTAGTGGACATGGAAACTCAGCCATCCATGTGCCAATACTGGTGAGCGACTGCTGTAACGACAATCCACTTCTTGGATTTAATGTTATCGAAGAATTGATTAGAGAAAACCGTGACCGATCAAACAGCACCCAAAACCTGACTATCTTGCTAAGTGAAGCCATGAAAGTAAGACAGAGCGTAGCGAATAACATTGTCAATGCTGTCAGTCAAGCAACTGACCCAGGAGAAATATCCGATAGTCGTGTGGTCAAAGTGGGGAAGAAAGGACTCCAGATCAAAGGAGGCGAGCTTGGTGAAGTCAAATGCAGAATTAGAGCATGGCCGAAAGGAGGAATCATGCCATTTGAACCACTTCCAGAATATCCAGTTGAAGAAGGACTTGAACTATTTCCTTCAGTGGTAGATGTACCAAGCGGTTTCTCTAAACTAGTGAAGATACCCATACTAAACCGTGCTGAACATGATATCTACCTTCCGCCCAGAACAGTATTGGGTACCATTTCTCCAGCAGCTGAGATTCTACCGTTTTCTCCAAATAAAGGCGATGAAAAGGGAATTGACCAGAAGAAAATAATGTTTCATGTAAACCAGTTGAATCAAGTGAACGCTGAAAATCAGCTACCCACTAACGAATTTGTTAAGTGGCACCCACCTGTCAATTTGGATAATCTCTCAGAAGAAGAACAAGAGATAGCGAGACAAATGTTATATGACGAATCAGATGTCTTTGCTCGAGATGAGGGAGACATAGGAAGCATTCCAAACCTGAAACTGAAGATAAATCTGAAAGATGAAACTCCTGTCCAGAAACGCTACAATTCGATACCAAAACCCCTATATCAGGAAGTGAAAGAATATGTCCAAAACCTTCTTGACCAAGGTTGGGTAACGAAATCTTCTTCCGCATACTCGTCACCAGTTGTCTGTGTTCGAAAGAAGAACAGGAGCCTACGACTATGTGTGGACTTTAGGGAGTTAAACCGGAAGACTATTCCAGATCGACATCCACTACCTAGAATACAAGATCTGCTGGATAGCTTAGGAGGATTTACATGGTTCTCAATCCTGGACCAGGGTAGTGCGTATCATCAAGGCTTTGTGCATGAAGACTCCAGACACCTGACAGCTTTCAGCACCCCCTGGGGACTCCTGGAGTGGAATCGCATTCCGTTCGGATTAACTAATGCCCCAGCAGCTTTTCAGAGATGCATGGAGAATGTACTAGAGGGCATCAGAGACAAATGTTGTTCTCCATACCTGGATGACGTACTTTGCTACTCCAAAACTTTTCAGGAGCATGTCGATGATCTTAGGCAAGTGCTTAGTCGAATGCGCGAGCATGGTATCAAACTTAGACCGAAGAAGTGTGAACTCTTTAAACGACAGATTCGATACCTTGGGCGAATGGTGTCAGAAGAAGGCATAAAAATTGACCCAAATGATCTTGAAGCGGTATTGCAGTTGAAAAGGAAAGAACCAAAAACAGTTGGAGGAGTCAGAACTTTGTTAGGATTCCTGAGCTACTACAGGTCCTTCATTCAAGATTTCTCTCGACTTGCTAAACCACTGTATGAACTTTTGCAGAACACTGAGAAAGAATCTGCTACATCCAGCACCAAAAACCGGCGCGGGGAACCGACAAAGAGATACGGGAATAAAACACAAGTGCCATCTAAAACACCGATCCAATGGACACCCAAACATCAAGCTGTGGTAGTCAGATTGGTGGACATGCTAACCAATCCACCAATACTAGCATACCCTGATTTTGACTTACCCTTCATCTTACACACTGATGCTTCCAATGAAGGCCTAGGTGCTGTACTGTACCAACGACAAGGAGAACACCTTCGTGTTATTGGATTTGGCTCCAGAACATTGACCCCAGCGGAACGCAATTACCATCTCCACTCTGGTAAACTTGAGTTTCTAGCTCTCAAGTGGGCAATCTGTGACAAATTCAGAGATTACCTGTATTACGCTCCAACATTCACAGTCTATACAGACAACAACCCATTGACATATGTCTTGAGTACCGCCAAACTGAATGCTGTGGGTCATCGCTGGGTTGGTGAGCTGGCCGATTTCCACTTCGATATCAAGTACAGGCCAGGTAAACAGAATGCTGACGCGGATACACTGTCACGATTTCCGGTGGAACTCACTGAGAATCTGAGTGAGTACACAGAGCTTGTACCATTCGAGGTTGTGTCAGCTATGTGGCAAGGGAGCAAAGCTGTCAACGAAGAAGAGGTACCATGGGTGGCCTCATTGACTCTTCACTCAGAAAGTGATGTGGCAGAAGAATTGCTGAAAGGATGGACAATCTGCCCAATGACTCAGGAGAATATCAGAGCATTACAAGAAGACGATACCAACATTAGAGAAGTGGTCTGGCTTAAGGAGAACAATTGGACTCCAAACCACAAAGAAAAGGAGAGTATGACCAGTAAAACAAGACGTCTGATACACGAATGGAACAAACTCATAGTGGAGGAAGGAATCCTATATCGACACTCTGGAACCCGAAAACAGCTAGTTCTACCAGAAAAGCTAAAACCATTGGTCTTAAGAAGCCTTCACGATGACATGGGTCACATTGGCACTGACAAGGTAATCCACCTAGCACGTGAACGGTTTTACTGGCCATTTATGCAAAGAGACATTGATGAATATGTGCTGAAGACGTGTAACTGCATCAAACAAAAGCGTCCAAATATCCCAGAAAGAGCACCTATGGGTGGGATTACTACCAGTTCACCCTTGGAGCTAGTATCCATTGATTACCTCCACTTGGAGAGAAGCAAAGGAGGATATGAGTATATACTCGTAATGGTAGACCATTTCACACGCTTTGCACAAGCGTATCCAACTAAGAACAAATCTGGAAAAACGGCAGCAGAAAAGATCTTTCAAGATTTCATACCACGTTTTGGATATCCAGAGAAACTCCACCATGATCAAGGAAGAGAATTTGAAAACAACTTGTTTCAGACATTGCAACGATTGGCAGGGATTTCTCATTCAAGAACTACCCCATACCATCCACAGGGTAACCCAGTGGAGAGACTGAACCGTACTTTGTTACAGATGCTTCGTACCTTAGAGGAAGAGAAAAAGACAGATTGGAAAGAACATCTTCCACACATGGTTCATGCATACAATTGCACCAGGCATGAAGCCACTGGATACTCGCCATTCTTTCTATTGTATGGGAGAGCTCCTCGTTTGCCGATTGACCTAATGCTCAATCTAAATTTGGAAAAGGAATCAGAAAGTCAACCAACATTTACTCAGAAATGGGCATCCAGAATGCAAGAAGCTTACAAGATCGCATCCGAGAATAGCCAAAAATCATCTGCCAAAGGGAAGAAGTACTATGACAAGAAGATAAAAGGAGCACCTCTCCAACCGGGTGATCGGGTCTTAGTACGAAATCTCTCTGAAAGAGGAGGTCCTGGTAAACTTCGTTCATACTGGGAAGAATCAGTACACAAAGTAGTAGAAAGAATCAAAGATGGGCCTGTGTACAAAATTCAGCCTGAAAGTGGTAAAAAGACTATTCGAGTACTGCACAGAAATCTGTTACTACCAGTAAATGACCTACCCATTGAAAGACACATTCCAAGAGTACCGATGAACAAAAGACAATCAAGTAACAGGAAAGAGACTAGCATGGATCTGAACCAGGAGAAGGAAGGTTCCGATGATGAAAGATGGTATTATTCTTATGTACCGGAGACTACAGAAAGTCATGATCACGTTGTGCCTCAAAAAAACTCTCAAAACGTACAGAAACCGCCATTAAGAATTTCTGCTCCAGAGTTCTATCCTACAACTACCACACCCAATCTTGAACAAGAACAAAATGATGGAACAGTAGTTGGCGACCAAGTTTGGGCTTCAGACATGGTGGAACTAGACACTGCAGAGTTACACCCATTAAGTCAAGACTTACCGGTGAGCCAAGATATGCTAATAGAGAATGATGTTGATGGAGAAGACTCAACTCCTGTAAGAAGATCTACCAGGCAAACTAAGTCTAAAGAGATCTTTACATATGATACACTAGGTCAGCCAACCTACAGACCAAGTCAGGTTCACACCGTACAAACTCCTACAATGCTAGCTACTCCCATGACATACCAGGTAGTTAACATAGCTCCGTGGTGGCAGCAAGTACCTATTTGGGTTTCTTAAATCACTCAATAGAGTTCAGAGTACAATTCAGTGTAATGTCAGGAGCCATTAACTAAAGGAGGGGAGAGTGTGACGGGCTGGGGTATCACATGAAAGACAAAACAGGCACCCCATAGCCTACATTCATTTATTTTTATTGTTATTTTTTGATATCCTGCTATTCTATAAAACAACCAGTAGATGGCAGAGAGGGTACCCGAACAGAGTCTATATAAGACCACATGCACCATGTGACTAAGTGAAACTCATTTTAGTCATAAAGAAGCATGGTCATATATTTTCCTGTTCGTGTATTTTTGTAGGTATGTACTTTAAACCATTCTCATTCTTACTAAACTGTACTAGAAAGATTCCTAAACATCTAGAGCAGTTGCAGGAGAAAGTTTTAGTAGATTTTGTGCAATAGTTTGGCTGTAATTAGACTTTCAAAGCAGCATGTGTTGAGAGCAGTGAAAATAGCGAAAAACCCTAGGACTATTGTACTGGTCAGAGTAACTGTTTATTGCAAGCACTAGACTGTTATATATGGGTATATTTCAACCTGATTTATGCAAAGTTATATATATTAGAAGCACATGGTAAAATTATATTATTAGCCACATGGACAGGTTATACACTGCTTGTACATTTATGCAAGGTGCGCCATCTAGTGGTCAAAAGAGAAAATTGCTTCAGGATTTATATTTATAAGCAATGCAGTGTAACTCTCATTATGACACAGCTAAAGTGTGCCATAGAGATAAAGATAAGTGTCTATAACACAGAATAAAAGGGAAATGTATGTTTATTAAAATATAATGGTATTCATTGTTGCAGCTATGTTTTAAAGTATTTCAGTCCAATCTGTACTGTTGTTATGTTAGCGATTATAAACATGTAACTATAAAAAACTGTATGTATTGTTATGTAAAAGTGAAACTCATTTTAGTCATAAAGAAGCATGGTCATATATTCTCCTGTTCGTGTATTTTTGTAGTACCCGCCGAGATGATCACATCACATCAGTACGTCTACAATCATCGGTTCCCTTAATCTATATTTTGGGACCGGTAACACAAACTACCCCTTTACAAACTAAAGCCGAGGAACCTGTCCTCCAGCGAAAATGAGGCATTGTCCGCTCTTGCGGACAATGCCTCATTTATAGTCAAACCCTCAGACAAAGGGGGTAACATTGTCCTCATGGACAATTGTGACTATATCACCATGTGTGAAACTATTTTGGCCAATACTAATTGGTACAGATTTCTGTCTTGTCTATTCGCCAATACCTGGCTAATTTTTACACACTTGTGGATGTGACCTATGCTCTTTGTCCGCCGTTTGTTATCTGTCACCCTGTTATTTCATGCTTTTTTAGAATAATACTTTAATTAATTTGGAATATACCTGTAGTACACATGTACATAAGGACAAGTATGGGATGTCAATTATGTTTAGAATATACATGTATGTTGTGATAGGGTCACCAGTGTTTTTGTAATTATGTGTATTAAAATATGGAACTGTATATATTCTTAGGACTATATATGTGTTTGCTCTCATGTTTCTGAAATCTATTTATAAGTAATTCCTTTTTCCTGGAGTATTCCCTCTCCCCTTTTCCCTATGACATGTCTCTTTGTTTGGCTGGTCTAGGATGCTCCCCTCCTTTCCCCAGGTTGTGGCAGCTGCCACTCATGTGGGCGTCCCGTCCACCGCCCAGCAGGGTGAGACAATAGCGCAATTCGTTGCGCTATAGCAATTCCCCACATGATGGCGACAGTGCACGGCCGCCGCGTGTGGGGAGCGCATTCTCCCCCTGCTGGTGGCATGTACGCACCGCCCTCACACCCAGTGGCGTGCAACGCGCGTGCGCGGCGGGTCCGCGCGCATGCGGTGACGTCACATCCTCACGTGGGATGGTGGGGGCGGCGGCTGTAAGCCGACGACGCTGGCGTGCGTACACGCCGAGGAGACCACCGCCGCCATGCACCTGGCTTTACCAGGTGCGTTTTTTTTTCGTTGCGCTATAGCAATTCCCCACATGATGGCGACATTTTTTTAATTTTTTTTTTTTTTTTGGGACCCTGACCCACCAGAGTGGGTGTGGAACGTTGTGCTTGATTAGGCAGAGAGACAGATCGACCGCAGCCCCCTCAGGTGGTACTCGTTCTTTCCCCCCCCCTCCCCTCTCCACAGGTGGTACTTGTTTCTTCATTCCCTACAATTAGGCTAGATGCACTCTATTTATTCTGGCCTTACCTGCTGGTTTGGAAGGATCTTGCTTGGTACTTCCAACTACTAGCATATTGGTGGCCTCTATGCTATAGGTGAGTTTTTTTTTTGACATCCTTTTTCTGGCCAAACTTTTTGGCTTCTCTGGTTTCATTCCAAAAATGACCCTTTTTACTCTTATATTTTAGAAGGAATCACCTTGTCTGCTTGCTGCTGCTATCTATATCCCAGCAGCTTTTGTATCTGACACCAGTGATCTCTGCTCAGGAAGTCTTCTAGTTTCTTTTAATTCCCAACTGAATCTCTACAATTCAAAGGTACAGCTCCCCCTCCCCCCCACTCACCCTTATTCTTGATGCGTTTTTATCATCAGGTGTTTGCCATTCACTGTTTTATTTTGCCCAGCTGCCCTCACTTCAATATATCCTGCATTTTCCATTCCCCATGTGTCTTCACTTGTCTCCATTCCCATCCTTTTTGCTTTAGTTTATATAATTATAATTCTTTTTCTGCACTATCACCCCCCATTCCTTTTCACTACCTCTCACTTCTTCCCTCACTTCACTTCAATCTACTCTCATCACCCCCATTTCCTTCACTCCTCATTCTTTTCTTCCCTCTTACCCTCTTTTTTCTTTTTCCCTTTCCCTTTTATGTTTTTCTTCATTCTCCTTTTGTCCTTGGGGAGACCCTTGTTTCCGTATTCTAGAGATTATTATTAGGGTTGTCCCGATACCACTTTTTTAGGACCGAGTACGAGTACCGATACTTTTTTTCAAGTAGTCGCCGATACCGAATACCGATACTTTTTTTAAATGTGTCCCCAAATGCAGCCATGTCCCCCACATATGCAGCCATGTCCCCCACATATGCAGCCATGTCCCTCACATATGCAGCCATGTCCCTCACATATGCAGCCATGTCCCTCTAGCCATGTCCCTCACAAATGCAGCCATGTCCCTCTAGCCATGTCCCTCACATATGCAGCAATGTCCCTCTAGCCATGTCCCTCACATATGCAGCAATGTCCCTCTAGCCATGTCCCTCACATATGCAGCAATGTCCCTCACATATGCAGCCATGTTCCTCTAGCCATGTCCCTCACATATGCAGCCATGTCCCTCTAGCCATGTCCCTCACATATGCAGCCATGTCCCTCTAGCCATGTCCCTCACATATGCAGCCATGTCCCTCACATATGCAGCCATGTCCCTCTAGCCATGTTCCTCACATATGCAGCCATGTCCCTCTAGCCATGTCCCTCACATATGCAGCCATGTCCCTCACATATGAAGCCATGTCCCTCCAGCCATTTCCCCCATACCTTTGCCGCCGAAAGCCGCCGCCGCATGGAGAAAATCACAGCATTCATTTGAATAGCTGTTTTGCCCGCGCGTATAGACACTCCCCCTTGCTCGGAATTGGACAGATCACGATCACCCATCCAATCCCAAGCAAGGGGGAGTGTCTATACGCGCGGGAACACTACAACTATTCAAATGAAAGCTGTGATGTTCCCGCACGCCGTTTAACCTATGCGGCGGCTGGCGATGCGGCGGCTTTCGATGCGGCGGCGCGATGCGGCGGGGGTGGGGGGGGCGAAAGTATTCTATTTAGGTATCGGGGGTATTTGCCCGAGTACGAGTACTCCCTCAAATACTCGGTTCCGGTCCCGATACCGATACTGGTATCGGTATCTGGACAACCCTAATTATTATCCTATCTTAGTACTCTTGAGCACTTCTTTTCATTATAGCCTGTGACGGTTATCTACATTCACCGTCACTTCTCACCTCAGAGCCCCAATAACTTTTTAATAACTTGTGCCGACTACATATGTATGTAGACATCCAGAATATCAATTTTACTATTCTGTTTACAGGCTTCTTTATTAAACCTCCTCGTTCCACCGACGTTCCCCTACCCCTCCTGGTTTCTATATGGTCATTCCATCTTGGCCCCATAATTTTTGGGGGTGACCTCTTGTGGTGTTGAGCGGGGTGTTTCACATTATGTGGACAGCTGTTTTTTCTGCCTGGGATGGAAGCTATCCTTATTAGACCGCCTGATGCTGCCGTTTGGACTGCAGCACATCATTGAGACACATCATCAAGGTAAAGGAATTAATAATTAAAAACTAAAAATTAAAAATTAAAAAATGTATTTAAGATACTTTTGTTTGCAATGTTGCACACGAATTTGCTTAATTTTTTGACTTTTTGCTTTCATTACATCGTTTTGCACACTGCTCCTCTAGCCAAAGGGCTTTTTGTAAAACCAACAATGTATCTCTTATTACCTAAACTATGATCATGAGATGTCTAACCACTATATGTTCCTTTCCAGCCACACAAACTCTCTGAAGAAGACCTTCAAAGGTCGAAACGTTCGTTAGATTGTTTTTACTACAATGCACATTTTTGACTGTATAAACATTGTTTGTGTACTGCTTGTTATACATTTATGTAAACGCTGTTTGTGTACTTGATACAACTCATGCTCCATCCATTTATGCTACCCAATTTTTGTCCACTTTTTAACATGTGAATAAACACAACTTTTTTATTACATGGTATTACCTCTTTCCTTTTGAGCTGCGCAATAACCCCATTTGGGAAAATTCTTTTCATCAGAGGACCCAGCCACAAGCCAAGATACAGAGGTCTCATCGAGGGGTCAGAAGGCTCAGCCAGAAGCCACAGGACAGAGGTTTCACCAAGGAGTCTGAGGACCCAGCCACAAGCCAGGAGACAGAGGTCTCATCTAGGGGTCAGAAGGCCCAGCCAGAAGCCATGGGACAGAGGTCTCATCTAGGGGTCAGAAGGCCCAGTCAGAAGCCACGGGACAGAGGTCTCATCTAGGGGTCAGAAGGCCCAGCCAGAAGCCACGGGACAGAGGTCTCATCTAGGGGTCAGAAGGCCCAGCCAGAAGCCACGGGACAGAGGTCTCATCTAGGGGTAAGAAGGCCCACCCAGAAGCCACGGGACAGAGGTCTCATCTAGGGGTCAGAAGGCCCAGCCAGAAGCCACGGACAGAGGTTTCATCGAGGGGTCAGAAGGCCCAGCCAGAAGCCACGGGACAGAGGTTTCACCAAGGGGTCAGAGGACCCAGCCACAAGCCAAGAGACAGAGGTCTCATTGAAGGGTCAGAAGGCTCAGCCAGAAGCCACAGGACAGAGGTTTCACCAAAGAGTCAGAGGACCCAGCCACAAGCCAGGAGACAGAGGTCTCATCTAGGGGTCAGAAGGCCCAGCCAGAAGCCACGGGACAGAGGTCTCATCTAGGGGTCAGAAGGCCCAGTCAGGAGCCACGGGACAGAGGTCTCATCTAGGGGTCAGAAGACCCAGCCAGAAGCCATGGGACAGAGGTCTCACCAAGGGGTCAGAGGACCCAGCCACAAGCCAGGAGACAGCAGCTCATATCAGGAGTGTCAGGAGAACCCCAAACCTTAGGCCAGAGGTGGGCCATGCAGCAGAGTGCTGTGACTGAAGGCTAGAGAGCCAAGTGTTCCGAGAGAGCTGAATAACACAGACAAAGAACTGGTAAGAGGAGCAGCAGTGCTGCCAACACGTAAGCCAGGTGGCTTGGTATTTTCGTTAATGCATGTTATGTGGAAGAAACCATCTGTTTGGGCAACCGATGGCTGCCACGACCCTAAAATTACAGTTTGGACTGGCACAACTCATTCTAAATGCACCTGCTGCTTGAGTTTAATCCCCCAATCTCACAATATTGAGGGAGAGTAACTAAAACTGGTGTACACAGAATCTGATGCAGATCTGTATGGTAACCAATCAGCTTCTAGGCTTTATTTTCACAGCCTAATTGAACAAACTGAAGTTAAGGCCTGAATATCGACTGGTTCAACAGAAACCGGCCAACATTCGGCCCATGTGTACATCAACCTATTTGACAGACGCCAGCTTAACGTCTGGCTTCTGTCGAATATGCATGCATTAAAACCAGCATGCGATCGGCTGCCAGTGCTGACCGGTGTGCTCTGGTGGGGGGCAGTCCCTCTTTTAGAAGACAATAGCCCGGCGGGGAGATCCCTGTAGTAACTTAGTATAGTTAGTACAGCAAGATCCTCCCGAGCGCCTCAGTTTTTTTTCATTCAGCCCGCTGGGTTAGACAGGCTTTAGAAGCTGATTGTAAGGCCATTGAGTCATGCAAGAATCTGATAATGTGTTATGGAAAATTGTATTAAAGAAGTCTACTGTAATTTTCTCCCAGTGTCCCCAATACTGTTTGTTTACTGTCCACTGAAGAGTGAGACTCATTTAAAGAGGCCACAATAATTTCTTTAGAGGACCAAAATTGTAAGTATTTAGAACTTTGGGTGCAAATGCCCCCGATGACGTCAATTGTGACAAAACGTGTAGGAAGGAGCTTACGCTGGTGACGTCGCCACGCGTACTTGAACCAGGACATTGTCAAATCTATTACTGGAAACTGTATTTTTTATTATTTAAGTGCTCCTTCATGTTATTAATCTTGACAGTGGCTAGCTTCTTGTATATTTAATAAATTGGTATACAGTTTTACCCTATGTGGGTCCCCCCCCCCGTTCTGTTCTTTTGTATGGTATGATGGAGCACCCCATGTTGTTGCTTGGGAGACGATGGAGAGGAGAGAAAGGTTCCCATCACAGATGATACATTAGTTGACACAGCGTTCTTGACTCTTTTTAAACAAAGGGTCCATGTGTTCTGGTAAGAGTCCATTCTGACTTAAGGTGGAAGTACACTTATGCCGTGTACAGACGATCGAAAATTCCCGACAAGGAAACCGTGGATTTTTTTTCCGACAGAATTTTGGCTCAAACTTGTGTTGCATACACACGGTCACACAAAATTTCATCCATCAAGAACGCGTGATGTACAACACTACGACGAGCCGAGAAAAATGAAGTTCAATGCTTCTGAGCATGCGTCAACTTGATTCCAAGCATGCATGTTTTTTTTGTGCGTCAGGAATTGCATACAGACGATCGTATAATTTCCAACCAGAACTTTTCTTGTCGGAAAAATTGAGAACAAGCTCTCAAATTTTTGTTGTCGGAAATTTAGACAGAAAAAGTCCAATGGAGCCACACAAAATCTCACATCAGACTTTTCTTGTCGGAAATTCCGACCGCGTGTACGCGGCATTAGGTCTGGATTGGAATGTTTTCTTCACATCTGATTTCTTCACCTTTTTTGGATGTATTTGGGACTTTTAACATTCTTTTTTTAGTTTGATTTCTTCACATCAGATTTCCTCACCACCATCGGATTTTTTTGGGACTGATAATATAAATTCTTGGGGGGTTTTCTTTTTCAATGTTTTCACAGTGATTCATTGCATTGAGAATTAAGCAGGCCATACACGGTCGAATTTCCAACAAATTTTCTTTTCTAAATCAGAAAGTTTGTTTCTTTTTTGTGCTCCGATTTTGTGTTTTTTGAAATTCGGCCGTCCAAACCTTCATGTTGCCGGGAATATTCTTTCATCTCCGGGAATCTTTTTTTCTCTCCGGGAATCTTCTTTTCTCCCCGGGAATTTCATTTTCTCTCCGGGAATCTTCTATTCTCTCCGGGAATCTTCTTTTCTCTCCGGAAATCTTCTTTTCTCTCCGGGAATATTCCTTTCTCTCCAGGAATCTTCTTTTCTCTCCAGCAATATTCTTTGCTCCCTGGAAACTTCTTTTCTCTCCAGGCATTTTCTTTTCGCTCCAGGAATCTTCTTTTCTCTCCAGGAATTTTACTCTCCGGGAAACTTATTTTCTCTCTGGGTATATTCGTTTCTCTTCGGGAATATTCTTTTCTCTCCGGGTATATTCTTTTCTCTCCAGGAATATGCTTTTCTCTTCAGGAATCTTCTTTTCTCTCCGGGAATCTTCTTTTCTCTCCAGGTATATTCGTTTCTCTTCGGGAATATTCTTTACTCTCCGGGTATCTTCTTTTCTCTCCGGGAATATGCTTTTCTCTCCACAAATCTTCTTTTCTCTCCGGGAATCTTCCTTTCTTTCCAGGAATCTTCTTTTCTCTCCAGCAATATTCTTTGCTCCCTGGAAACTTCTTTTCTCTCCGGGCATTTTCTTTATTTCTCTCCAATAATCTTCTTTTCTCTCCAGGAATCTTCTTTTCTCTCCGGGGTATATTCGTTTCTCTTCGGGAATATTCTTTTCTCTCCGGGTATATTCTTTTCTCTCCAGGAATATGCTTTTCTCTCCGGGTATATTCTTTTCTCTTCGGGAATATGCTTTTCTCTTCGGGAATCTTCTTTTCTCTCCGGGAATCTTCTTTTCTCTCCGGGAATCTTCTTTTCTCTCCAGGTATATTCGTTTCTCTTCAGGAATATTCTTTACTCTCCGGGTATCTTCTTTTCTCTCCGGGAATCTTCTTTTCTCTCCAGGAATATTCTTTTCTCTCCAGGAATATTCTTTTCTCTCCAGGAATGTTCTTCTCTCTCCAGGAATTTGCTTTTCTATTCGGGAATCTTCTTTTCTCTCCGGGAATCTTCTTTTCTCTCCAGGTATATTCGTTTCTCTTCGGGAATATTCTTTACTCTCCGGGTATCTTCTTTTCTCTCCGGGAATATGCTTTTCTCTCCAGGAATATTCTTTTCTCTCCTGGTATATTCTTTTCTCTCCAGGAATATGCTTTTCTCTTCGGGAATCTTCTTTTCTGTCCAGGTATATTCGTTTCTCTTTGGGAATATTCTTTACTCTCCGGGTATCTTCTTTTCTCTCCGGGAATCTTCTTTTCTCTCCGGGAATCTTCATTTCTCTCCGGGAATCTTCTTTTCTCTCCGCGAATCTTCTTTTCTCTCCGGGAATATGCTTTTCTTGCACATGCGCATTTTTTTTCTATTACTATTCTCGCATGATTCTCCCATCATTGATCAGAAAATTGTTCTTTTTCCAAAAAAAGCCCACTAGCGGTGCGAATTTCATACGAAAATTCTTTCGAAATTGGAACCGTATTGGGACATGTGATCTTTGGCGGTGATAGTAATACCTCTTTAGATAAGATATTAGATACATCTAATCCCAACAAGGCTGTTCTTAATCACATCTCTAAGCAGAGTAATGTATTAGCGAACTTACTGCATAAGTATGACCTAATAGATGTCTGGAGAGATACTCACCCTAATGTTAAAGATTACACATTATATTCCCATGCCCATAAGACTTATTCTAGGATAGATCATATACTTACTTTATCCCCTTTACTTCCATACATATCGTCATCTAAGATTCTCCCTATGACATGGTCAGATCACTCTTCTGTACAAGTTACTTTGACCGGTCTTTGGTCCAAAACATGCCCTACGTCTTGGAGATTAAATGAATACTTATTGAATGACATAACCATAAATAAGGAAATTGAATCGACCATTCTAGAATATTTCCAGTTTAATTCCTCGTCAATCTCTTCCCCTACAATAATATGGGCAGCTCATAAGGCGACTGTCCGTGGTAAACTAATTCAATGTGCTTCCAAAATTAAAAGGGAACGTGATCATATGATACGCAGACAACAGAATGAATTACTCCATCTCATTCAAGAACAAAGGAATAACACACGCATTGACCTTAGATCCAAGATTGACGCAGCCAGACTAGCATTGAATATGAGTTTAACCACTATAGCGGAAAAATATATTACGCACACCAAACATAAATATTACACTATGGCTGATAAACCAAACAAATTATTAGCAAGGAAACTCACTCCTACATCGTTTAATCCAGCACCTCCTAAACTATGCTTGCAAAATGGCCAAACCACCCAAAATCCACAACTTATTGTACAAGAATTCTTTAATTTTTACTCTAAATTATATAAAGCCCCCAATTCGTTTGATACAACTAAAGCAGAGAGTTTTCTAAAAAGCTTACATCTCCCTACCGTATCTAGTGAGCACTCAGATCTAATGGAAGAAGAATTCACGGTACTTGAGGTATTGACAGCTATTAAATCTATAAATCCGTCCAAATCCCCGGGACCTGATGGGTTCTCAGGTCATTATTACCGTAAATATGCAGACATTTTAGCCCCACATCTTTGTAAATTTTATAATGACTTGAGGAAAGGTGCACATATCCCGAAAAAGGAAAATTTGTCTTTCATTCATGTAATTCCTAAACCGAACAAAGACCACAGTGACTGCGCAAACTACCGCCCAATATCATTAATCAATGTTGACCTTAAACTACTAACGAAAATACTAGCCACTCGCATGAATTTATTTATATCAAATTATATTCACCCTGATCAGGCAGGATTTATACCCAATCGACAAGCCCCAGACCAAACTAGACGTATCATAGATATTATCTCAGTGTTGAACTCGGGCTGGGATGGAAGGGGACAAAGGGGAGCCTTATTAATGTCTCTAGACCTTCATAAGGCATTTGATTCCCTGACTTGGGATTATTTATTTTTTATATTGAATCGTTACGGTTTTGGTGTAAACTTTATTACGACACTTAAAATGATATATACCATTCCTACTGCAAAACTAGTAGTGAAAGGTTACAAATCTCAAGACATAAGTATTGAAAGAGGTACCCGCCAGGGATGTCCCCTTTCTCCTTTACTATTTGTTTTGGCAATTGAACCGTTAGCCATAAAGATAAGGGAACATCCTGATATTTTGGGAGTTGTCTGTGGTGATCGGGAACACAAATGCGCTTTATTCGCAGACGACATTCTTTTACTCCTGTCATCCCCAATCACGTCAATTCCAAATCTTTATGTGATATTAAACCATTTTGCATCCTTTTCAGGGTTACATGTTAACCATTCTAAGTCACAAGTTCTTAACATATCTCTACATCCCTCTATATTACAATCTTTAAGTGCATCCTTCCCCTTTAAATTCAATAAGAAATCATTAACCTACCTAGGAATTAATCTAACTCCTACTATTACTGCTTTATACAAACATAATTATCCTCCCCTCTATGATAGAATACTGAAGAATCTTCTAAATTGGTATATTAGTCCCCCTTCATGGTTCGGAAGACTGTACTCAATTAAAATGATAATTTTACCAAAAATATTATACTTATTTAGATGTCTTCCGATTTCAATAATTAATAGCGATTTGAAGAAATTCCAAGCAAAATTACTCAATTATGTATGGAATGGTAAAAAATCTAGAGTGAATAGACAAACGTTATATACTCCTAAAAATGGAGGTGGTTTGGGTATGCCCAATCTACTGAAATATTTTCAAGCAACGCTACTATCTCAATTGATACGCTTTCATACTAGACAGGCTAGACCTGTGTGGATGAATCTTGAATCCTTCCTATATCCCGATATTAGTCACTTAATGTGGATGAAATGTAAAGACAGACCAGCAATTTTATGCCCGTCTTTATCTTTTTCCCTCCATTTATGGGACAGACTCTCCAACATTCACAAACTTAAGTCCCCACATACTCCCTTGGCTCCATTACTTAATAATTCCTCCTTTCTCCCTGGATTGCGCCCGCAAGACTTTTCGTGGTGGACCAATAAAGGATTAATAAGGATTGCAGATCTGTGTAATCGCAAAAGCGTATTAACGGAATCGGTCCTGAGAGATAAATATAATTTACCTGACTCGGAAATCCACTGTTATACTCTTATTAAAAATTTCTTATTGAAATTACACCACGTCTCTAATTTGTCTATACTCACTCCCATAGAGTATCTTTGCAAATCTTTCAATAAACAGTCTGGCCATATATCCTCAATATATAACGTACTGTCCTTGAACTCTCACAAGCTATTTTATATGCAACAATGGGAACAAGATATTGGTTCTTCTATGGAATTTATTGAATGGAACAAATTGGCCTTAAATGCTTCTAAATCTCTTATTAATACTTAATTGATTGAAGCGAATTATAAAGTGTTATTAAGATGGTGCATGGTTCCAGCTCGTTTAGCTACGTTTGTCCAAGGTGCTTCACCTAACTGTTATAGAGGTTGTAACACAGAGGGGACCATGTATCACATATGGTGGACCTGTCAAAAAGTAAGGAGATTTTGGATTCGTACCTATAACTTTATTTTTTCCTTAACCAATGTGAATCTCACGAAATCACCAATAAATGCACTATTGGGATTACAAGTAAGAGGTACATCAAAGCAAATGGTAAAATTTCTAACATTCATATTTATTGCTGCTAGAATTTCTATAGCTAAATCCTGGAAGACATCTACGATTCCGTTTAGTTTATTAAAAAGCAAACTGTCCTGGATTATGGTTAATGAAAGGTTATCTGCTCTCAAAGAAGATAAAATTGCTTGGTTTGAAGCTGTATGGGAACCCTGGATTAATTATAATATAAATACTTAAATTCATCTGTGATCTTTTGATGTTTATGGTCTATACTAAATTGGAGAGCACTCTCGTCGTTTTCCTGACCCCCCCTCCCTTCCCACTCTTGCTTCCCTTTTTCCTTCCTCCTCCTTCTTTTTCTTTGTTCTATGCTATTAATATATTTTGTCTTTTCTTACATTTTATTAATAATGTTCTATTTCTTACATTGGTCTATATGACCATACTACGTTTTAATACACATATCCTCAATCGAACTCACTAAATGATTAATATATATTTGTTTTGTTTTTTGTCTCTCATTTTTCTTTTCATGATTGATAAGCAAAAATTATTAATATCTGTACATCTGTATTATTACATAATTGATTATAATTGTTATGTTTTCTAAAATTCTCAATAAAAATATTGAAACTCTAAATTGGAACCGTGTATGGCCGACTTTAGTGTGGCAAAAACTTGTGTACGTATCAATTTACAATCCATTCCGGTTGTTTATTTTTTTGCCAGCTGCTTTTTTTTTTTTTTTTCGGATCTGCCAGCTCGATATCTCTTTGCTTACAATAGGAGAGGATGGGTGATGGTGACACGTTACCAATACGAGTCATGTCAGTTTCCACCTTCACAAAGAAGAGTTGTCCCGTAATTAAGGTCCCTTCCGGCTCACCGTCACCTGACCACTGCTGAGTCAGGCTAATTAGTTGTATGATTCCATCCAACGGCAGTCCATTAATTAGAATCTGTCGCCTCATTAAATCTCCAATGAAGGGCAGAAACAGGAAGAATGGTATTATTATGTCTTTGCATTTCGAAAACACTTCACCAAGATCATCGAGTACTGCACAGCCCTGGCCAAAAGTATTGAGAATGACACAAATATTAATTTTCACAAAGTCTTCTGCTTCAGTGTTTGTAGATCTTTTTGTCAGATGTTACTATGGGATACGGAAATATAATTACAAGTGTCTTCAGGGTCGTCTTTATGTAAGGCCCCGTACAATTCGGCGAGAAACTCGGTCAGAGCCGGATTCTGCCGAGAAACTCTGTCGTGTGTACACT
The DNA here is from genome assembly GCF_905171775.1 of Rana temporaria. NCBI lineage: Eukaryota > Metazoa > Chordata > Amphibia > Anura > Ranidae > Rana > Rana temporaria. The sequence continues at coordinate 309,951 of NW_024404413.1, read as the reverse complement.
TTCGGCCCGATGGAGCCGCCGAGGAACTCGTCGAGAAAATAGAGAACATGTTCTCTATTTTCTCGTTGTTCTATGGGAGCTCTCGGCCCGCCGAGCTCCTCGGCGGCTTCAGGGCTGAACTGGCCGAGGAACTCGATGTGTTTGGCACGTCGAGTTCCTCGGCCGTGTGTACGAGGCCTTACAGTAATTAGACCCTGGGCAAAAATGTTCTCCCCCCCCTGATGCAATTTTGCTCTCCACCTGCTCTGAGACATAGGGCCAGATTCTCAGAGACTTATGTTGGCGTATCAGTAGATACGCCGTCGTAAGTCCGAATCTGCGCCGTCGTAAATTTAAGCGTATTCTGGAAACCAGACACGCTCAAATTAGGCTAAGATACGAGCGGCGTAAGTCTCCTACGCCGTCGTATCTTAGGGTGCATATTTACGCTGGCCGCTCGGTGGCGCTTCCGTTGAGTTTGGCGCAGAATATGCAAATGACTAGATACGCCGATTCACGAACGTACGTGCGCCCGTCACAATTAGTTACGCCGTTTACGTAAGAGATACACCGGCGTAAAAAATAAAGCTGATCTCTAGGTGGCGCATCCCATGCAAGGTATGGACGTCGGAACAGGCCTATCTTTTTACGTCGCTTGCGTAAGTCGTACGCGAATTGGGCTGGACGTAATTTACGTTCACGTCGGAACGGCGTAATTTGGAGCAATGCACACTGGGATATGTCCACGGACGGCGCATGCGCCGTTCGTAAAAAAACGTCAATCGCGTCGGGTCACGAGTAATTTACATAAAACACGCCCCCCTCATCCACATTTGAATTAGGCGCGCTTACGCCGGACCATTTACGCTACGCCGCCGTGACTCAGGAGGCAAGTGCTTTGTGAATACAGCACTTGCCTCTCTGACTTACGGCGGCGTAGAGTATATGCGATACGCTACGCCTCCTCAAAAGTGAGCCGCCCTACCTGAATCCAACTAATAGGGCCAGATTCACGTAGGAGAGCGGTGGGCGTAGCGTATTCTATTTACGCTACGCCTCCGCAACTTAGACAGGCAAGTGCACTATTCACAAAGCACTTGCTCCGTAAGTTGCGACGGCGTATCGTAAATCGGCCGGCGTAAGCCCGCCTAATTCAAATGTGAAAGAGGTGGGCGTATTTTATTAAAATGAGCCGTGACCCCATGCAAATGAAGCGCAGATCGTACGGCGCATGCCCAGTAGGACTTTGAATTTACTCCCTAAGATACGCCGGCTCAATGCCTGTGACGTGAACGTAACCTACGCACATCCCCATTCACGTACGACTTACGTAAACGACGTAAAAAGATACGCTTGTTCCGACGTCCATACTTTGCATTGGCTGCGCCTCATATAGCAGGGGTAACTTTACGCCGGACGTAAGCCTAACGTAAACGGCGTAGCGGGCGCAAGTACGTTCGTGAAATCGGCGTATCTAGCTAATTTACATATTCAACGCGTAAATCTACGGAAGCGCCCCTAGCGTCCAGCGCAACTATGCACCCAAGATACGACGGCGTACTAAGACTTACGTCGGTCGGCTGAAGCCAGATTTCAGGTGTATCTACGTTCAAGAATACCGCGCATAGATACGACGGCGCATCTTGTAACTTAAGCGGCGTATCAATAGATACGCCGGCGTAAGCTGTACGTGAATCTGGCACATACAATATATATCAGCTAGACTTCAAATCAGTTTACTGTATCAGATCAGGCAGTGATTGCGATTGGTTGCCAGAGGTTACAGCATATCATTACCGCTTACTGACCGGTTGCTAGAGGTTACAGCACACATTACGACTCACTGATTAGTTGCTAGAGGTTACAGCACACTTTACGGCTCACTGATTAGTTTTCTAGAGGTTACAGCACACTTTATGGCTCACTGATTAGTTGCTAGAGGTTACAGTACACTTTACGGCTCACTGATTAGTTCCTAGAGGTTACAGCACACTTTACGGCTCACTGATTAGTTGCTAGAGGTTACAGCACACTTTACGGCTCACTGATTAGTTTGCTAGAGGTTACAGCACACTTTACGGCTCACTGATTAGTTGCTAGAGGTTACAGCACACTTTACGGCTCACTGATTAGTTGCTAGAGGTTACAGCACACATTACGGCTCACTGATTAGTTGCTAGAGGTTACAGCACACATTACGGCTCACTGATTAGTTGCTAGAGGTTACAGCACACTTTACGGCTCACTGATTAGTTCCTAGAGGTTACAGCACACTTTACGGCTTACTGATTAGTTTGCTAGAGGTTACAGCACACTTACGGCTCACTGATTAGTTGCTAGAGGTTACAGCACACTTTACGGCTCACTGATTAGTTTGCTAGAGGTTACAGCACACTTTACGGCTCACTGATTAGTTTGCTAGAGGTTACAGCACACTTTACGGCTCACTGATTAGTTGCTAGAGGTTACAGCACACTTTATGGCTCACTGATTAGTTCCTAGAGGTTACAGCACACTTTACGGCTCACTGATTAGTTTGCTAGAGGTTACAGCACACTTTACGGCTCACTGATTAGTTGCTAGAGGTTACAGCATACTTTACGGCTCACTGATTAGTTGCTAGAGGTTACAGCACACTTTACGTCTCACTGATTAGTTCCTAGAGGTTACAGCACACTTTACGGCTCACTGATTAGTTGCTAGAGGTTACAGCACACTTTACGGCTCACTGATTAGTTGCTAGAGGTTACAGCACACATTACGGCTCACTGATTAGTTGCTAGAGGTTACAGCACACTTTACGGCTTAGAGCAGGACAAATTGCCCCCCCTGATAATGCGGGTGAGAGATGAGGTTGCGGCAGTTGCCACCTGTACAAGCTGTGCCCGGGCTTGTGTCCTCCAGCCAGTGTGGGAAGTACCTACCCTCCATCATCCCCCCCGTGGCTGGATGCGGTCTCATACTTTTCCGAGTGCCGCGGCTGCCAGCAGCACTAACTCCCCCCCCCTCCTGTGGTGTCAGTGATGACTGCTTCCTCCCTCCCCATCACCCATCCCCTCCTTTGGCTGGATTGCACTGATGCGCTCTTTCCCGCCACCAGCACCATCCCCATGCCTTCAGTGGTGAGCGTTTCCGAGTGCAGATCGATCAGCAAAGCAGCACGCTTCCCTTCTTCCCCCACTCCAGAAGGGCCATGAGACCCCTCTCTCCTCTGTCAGCTCCTCATCTTCTCTGCCAGACCCCCCCTCCTCTCTGCCAGCCCCCTTCTCTCTGCCAGACCCCCCTCCTCTCTGCCAGACCCCCTTCTCTCTGCCAGACCCCCTTCTCTCTGCCAGACCCCCCTCCTCTCTGCCAGACCCCCCCCTCCTCTCTGCCAGACCCCCCTCCTCTCTGCCAGACCCCCCTTTTCTCTGCCAAACCCCCTTCTCTCAGCCAGACCCCCTTCTCTCTGCCAGAACCCCCCTCCTCTCTGCCAGACCCCCTTCTCTCTGCCAGACCCCCCTTTTCTCTGCCAAACCCCCTTCTCTCAGCCAGACCCCCTTCTCTCTGCCAGACCCCCCCTCCTCTCTGCCAGATCCCCCTTCCCTCTGCCAGACCCCCCTTCTCTCTGCCAGACCCCCCCTCCTCTCTGCCAGACCCCCTTCTCTCTGCCAGACCCCCCTCCTCTCTGCCAGACCCCCCATCTCTCTGCCAGACCCCCATCTTCTCTGCCAGACCCCCCTCCTCTCTGCCAGATCCCCCTTCCCTCTGCCAGACCCCCCTTCTCTCTGCCAGACCCCCCCTCCTCTCTGCCAGATCCCCCTTCCCTCTGCCAGACCCCCCTTCTCTCTGCCAGACCCCCCCTCCTCTCTGCCAGACCCCCTTCTCTCTGCCAGACCCCCCTCCTCTCTGCCAGACCCCCCATCTCTCTGGCAGACCCCCTCCTCTCTGCCAGACCCCCCTCCTCTCTGCCAGATCCCCCTTCCCTCTGCCAGACCCCCCTTCTCTCTGCCAGACCCCCCCTCCTCTCTGCCAGACCCCCCTCCTCTCTGCCAGATCCCCCTTCCCTCTGCCAGACCCCCCTTCTCTCTGCCAGACCCCCTTCTCTCTGCCAGACCCCCCTTCTCTCTGCCAGACCCCCCCCCCTCCTCTCTGCCAGACCCCCTTCTCTCTGGCAGACCCCCCTCCTCTCTGCCAGACCCCCCTTCTCTCTGCCAGACCCCCCTCCTCTCTGCCAGACCCCCCTTCTCTCTGCCAGACCCCGCTCCTCTCTGCCAGACCCCCCTCCTCTCTGCCAGACCCCCATCTCTCTGCCAGACCCCCATCTTCTCTGCCAGACCCCCCATATTCTCTGCCAGACCCCTATCTTCTCTGCCAAACCCCCATCTTCTCTGCCAGACCCCACATCTTGTCTGTCAGCTCCCTATCTTCTCTGCCAGACCCCCCCTTCTCTCTACCAGACCCCCTCTTCTCTCTTCCAGACCCCCCCTTCTCTCTGCCAGAACACCCATTCTCTCTGCCAGACCCCCCCCTCTCTGCCAGACCCCCTTCCTCTCTGCCAGACTCCCCGTCCTCTCTGCTAGACCCCCCCTCCTCTCTGCCAGACCCCCCCTTCTCTCTGCCAGAACCCCCCCTTCTCTCTGCCAGACCCCCCTCCTCTCTGCCAGACCCCCTCCTCTCTGCCAGACCCCCCATCTCACTGCCAGACCCCCCCTCTTTTCTGCCAGACCCTCCCCCTCCTCTCTGCCAGACCCCCTCCTCTCTGCCAGACCCCCTCCTCTCTGCCAGACCCCCCATCTCTCTGCCAGACCCCCCTCCTCTCTGCCAAACCCCCATCTTCTCTGTCAGCTCCCCATGTGGCAACCTGTGGCAAGTGACAATCCGCAACGTGTGGCAGGTGACTTGGCAAGTGACACGCTGCATCTATTGACAAGGAACTAGTGGCAAGTGACACGCTAAATCTGGTGGCAGGGGAGAGTAGCAAGTGACACGCTGTAAAGTAGAAATATTGTACTTTCATTCTTGAGAGTAGGTGCGTAAATTGGGGCAGGCTTGTAGGGGCCCCATAGCATTACTTTGCCCAGGGGCCCATGATGCTATTAAGATGTCCCTGAGTAGAAGTGACATCATCACTGTCCTGTACAAAGAGCAGAGGTGTGGGAGGGGCCAGCAGGCTCCACCCACTACAGGCTACCTGCAGAAAACTACAGGAGGGGGCGGAGACAAGACCAGTCTCCCTGCGCAAGGAGAGAGAGCAGCAGGGAGCGGTCTTTATTACAGGAAGGAGAAATCTCGCGCGGTATGACTGCACAGATCTGGAAGAATACATGTGATGAATGTATGTAGGCAATATTGGCTTATCCATAGTATTAGAATAATTGTTAGAATATTAACATTATAATCAGGTAATTAAAAAAATGTAAAATAATAGAATAATAAATATTATCATATTAACCATATTAGAAAATATTATTAATGGTATAGCGTTCCCTTATATATGTGATTTTATTCCATGTCCTGTATATGTTATGGATAACATTGGGATGGATGGTGATCTGTCCCGGCATGACCCCTTCACAGGCAAACATCTGAATAATGAATGAGCTGTAGAGAGCACGCCAATTACCGGGGGTGGGGGCATCTGGGCAGCGCAGAGCCATATAAAACTGGCACAGAGTGATGAGTTCTCACACCCAAACCACAATCCATTAAATCCTTTTACTGATATTACTATGTACTACCTGTAATAGTGGAGGAGATCTGACCACATCTCTTCCCATCTCCATTGTGTATCCATCAGTGACAGACAATAAACTCCGAGCACAAAAAATGTTCCTTTAACCGCTTCCCGACCAGCACAAATCGCCGCGGGTGTACGCCGACCGCTTTAAGAGCTATAGTTTAGCGGGGCTTAAAATTAAAAAGACGGCGTTTCCTCCATGACTCCTGGCGCGTTGTCACATGGTTATATTCGATAAATGATAATGGACTCTTAACCACTTAAGCCCCGGACCAAAAATGCAGGTAAAGGACCAGGCCCCTTTTTGCGATTCGGCACTGCGTCGCTTTAACCACTTAAGCCCCGGACCAATATGCTGGCTAAAGACCCAAGGTGTTTTTACAGTTCGGGACTGCGTCGCTTTAACAGGCAATTGCGCGGTCGTGCGACGTGGCTCCCAAACAAAATTGGTGTCCTTTTTTCCCCACAAATAGAGCTTTCTTTTGGTGGTATTTGATCACCTCTGCGGTTTTTATTTTTTGCGCTATAAACAAAAATAGAGCGACAATTTTGAAAAAAATGCAATATTTTTTACTTTTTGCTATAATAAATATCCCCCAAAAATATATAAAAAAATAGTTTTTTTCCCTCAGTTTAGGCCGATACGTATTCTTCTACCTATTTTTGGTAAAAAAAAATCGCAATAAGCTTTTATCGGTTGTTTTGCGAAAAATTTATAGCGTTTACAAAAAAGGGGATAGTTTTATTGCATTTTTATTATTTTTTTTTTTTTACTACTAATGGCGGCGATCTGCAATTTTTTTCGTGACTGCGACATTATGGCGGACACTTCGGACAATTTTCACACATTTTTGGGACCATTGTCATTTTCACAGCGAAAAATGCATTTAAATTGCATTGTTTACTGTGAAAATGACAGTTGCAGTTTGGGAGTTAACCACAGGGGGCGCTGAAGGAGTTATGTTTCACCTAGTGTGTGTTTACAACTGTAGGGGGGTGTGGCTGTAGGTGTGACCTCATCGATCGAGTCTCCCTATAAAAGGGATCACACGATCGATGCGCCGCCACAGTGAAGCACGGGGAAGCCGTGTTTACACACAGCTCTCCCCGTTCTTCAGCTCCGGGGACCGATCGCGGAACCCCAGCGGCGATCGGGTCCGTGGGTCCCGCGCCCCATGGCTGGGTAGATGTACAGGACGTACCGGTACGTACATCTGCCCAGCCGTGCCATTCTGCTGACGTATATTTACAGGAGACGGTCCTTAAGTGGTTAAGACAACTGTCTGCTGCTCTTTTTTTTTATTCCATTTTGGTTTCTCAAGTTGGGGGGCCTGCTTTGTGGTAGAGATGCCTAGGTTTGTCTAGCCCAACCAACACCTTTCATAGGCGGCACTGATGGGCACTCATCAATGATGGGTACTTATGGGTGGCACTGCCACTGATAGGTGGGCACTGATGGGCATGGATGGGCACTGAGGGGTGGCACTGATGATGGCATTGCTGGGCATCACTTGCTTTATATTTTTTCCAGTCAGTGCCCATTGGCATCTATTTTAACTATTTTTTAACATGTGGACCATGGGGTACATACCTGGCCATCCACATGTTGCCCCCTTCCCTGGTGGTCCTGGTGGCTTTCCTGGTGGTCCAGTGTGGGCATCTGTGGGGGAGCTATGCTGGTAAACAATCAGCGTATCCCCCCCCTGTCAGGAAAGCCGCCGATCGGCTCTACTCTACTCGCGTCTCTGTCAGATGTGAGTGAGGAAGAGCCGATCAGCCGTGATTGGACATGGCTGATCACGTGGTAAAGCGCCTCCGCCGGATTGGAGATGCAGGGTGTCAGACTGACACACCGCACCACCGATCGTTGCGCTGCACGCCGGCATGTTATCCTGCGGTCGTGCGACGTGGCTCCCAAACAAAATTGGCGTCCTTTTTTTCCCCACATATACTGTAGAGATTTCTTTTGGTGGTATTTGATCACCTCTGCGTTTTTTTTTTTTTTTTTTTGCGCTATAAACAAAAATAGAGCGACTATTTTGAAAAAAATGCAATGGGCTAGATTCAGGTGGCGACGCAGCGTATCGTATTTACGCTACGCCGCCGCAACTTACAGGAGCAAGTGCAGTATTCACAAAGCACTTGCTCCGTAAGTTGCGGCGGCGTAGCGTAAATGGGGCCCGGCGTGAGCCCGCGTAATTCAAATGTGGAAGGGGGGGTGTGTTTTATGCTAATATGTGATGACCTGACATGATTGACGTGTTTTACGAACGGCGCATGTGCTGTCCGTGTACATATCCCAGTGTGCATTACTTCAAATGACGTCGCAAGGACGTCATTGGTTTCGACGTGAACGTAAATTGCGTCCAGCCCTATTCGCGAACGACTTACGCAAACGACGCAAACAACAACGCAAATTTCGAAAACGGGAACGACATCCATACTTAACATTGGCTGCGCCTCCTAATAGCAGGAGCAACGTTACGCCGAAAAAGCCTTACGCAAACGACGTAAAAAACTACCGCCGGGCGCACGTACGTTTGTGAATCGGCGTAACTAGGTAATTTGCATACTCTACGCCGAAAACAACGGAAGCGCCACCTAGCGGCCAGCGTGAGAATGCACCCTAAGATACGACGGCGTAAGAGACTTATGCCAGTCGTATCTTAGGCTAATGTCGGCGTATCTTGCTTTCTGAATACAGAAAGAAGATACGCCGGCGTAGATTTTAATTTACGCGGCGTATCTATGGATACACCAGCGTAAATCGTTGCTGAATTTAGCCCTATATTTTTTACTTTCTGCTATAATAAATATCCCCCAAAAATATATAAAAAAACATATTTTTTCCTCAGTTTAGGCCGATACGTATTCTTCTACCTATTTTTGGTAAAAAAATCGCAATAAGTGTTTATCGATTGGTTTGCGCAAAATTTATAGCGTTTACAAAATAGGGGATTGTTTTATTTCATTTTTATAAAAAAAAATGTTTTACTACTAATGGCGGCGATCAGCGATTTTTTTCGGTACTGCGACATTATGGCGGACACATCGGACAATTTTGACACATTTTTGGGACCATTGTCATTTTCACAGCAAAAAATGCATTAAAAATACACTGTTTACTGTGGCCCAGATTCAGGTACGGGCGCGCACTGATACGGCGGTGCAGCGTATCGTTTTTACGCTACACCTCCTTAAATTACTGGAGCTACGATTCATTCACGAAGCATTTGCTCCGTAATTTGCGGCGGCGTATTGTAAAAGGGGCCGGCGTAAGCGCGCGTAATTTAAATGATCCTGTAGGGGGCGTGGATCATTTAAATTAGGCGCGTTCCCGCGCCGAACGTACTGCACATGCTCCGTCGGGAAAATTTCCCGATGTGCATTGCGGTAAATGACGTCGCAAGGACCTCATTTGCTTCGACGTGAACGTAAATGGCGTCCAGCGCCATTCACGATCCACTTACGCAAATGACGTAAATTTCGAAAATCGCGACGCGGGAACGACATCCATACTTACCATTGGCTGCGCCTCCTAATAGCAGGAGCAGCCTTACGACAAAAGCGACGAACGCAAACGACGTAAAACACGACCGCCGGGCGCGCGTAAGTTTGTGAATCGGCGTTAGTATGCAATTTGCATACTCTACGCTGACAACTACGGGTGCGCCACCTAGCGGCCAGCGGCAGATTGCACCCTAAGATACGACGGCGTAAGAGACTTATGCCAGTCGTATCTTAGGCTACAGTCGGCGTATCTAGCTTTCTGAATACAGAAAGTTGATACGCCGGCGCTACATAGCAATTACGCGGCGTATCTATGGATACGCAGGCGTAATTGCTTGCTGAATCTACCCCAGTGAAAATGACAATTGCAGTTTGGGAGTTAACCACTAGGGGGGCGCTGAAGGGGTTAAGTGTGACCTCATATGTGTTTCTAACTGTAGGGGGGTGTGGCTGTAGGTGTGACGTCATTGATTGTGTTTCCCTATAAATGGGATCACACGATCGATGACGGCGCCACAGTGAAGAACGGGGAAGCTGTGTTTTCCTCGTTCTTCAGCTCCGGGGACCGATCGCAGGACTCCAGCAGCGATCGGGTCCGCGGGTCCCGCGGCCGCGGTCACGGAGCACCCCTTGCTCTATACCATTGACTATGGTCTTTTTTTTTTTAGGCACGAGGTGCCACAGCGTCACCTATCAGGCTGCAGCGAAGGCGGAGCAATGAGTAAAATTAGTCCAGTTTGAAG